>NC_056728.1:665445793-665553293 GCF_019279795.1 Protopterus annectens | reverse complement strand
TGTGTGTGTGTGTGTGTGTATCTCCAGTTTTTAGTTAAAATGCATATTAGTTGCATTCTCATTGACTAACAGAGGAAAGCTTTCAAAGCAGGTGATATTGTAGAATAAAGGAATTAAGGAAGTTGTTCCTTTCCTCACTATTGTGTAATCTCAGAGTTAGTATATATAAACTTTGGCTTAAGTGGCCCCTACAAACTAACTTAATAAAATTAGCTTTAAACAAGAGGGGAATGCAAGTTTGCCTGCCCTCATTTTGGAGGTTCATTAGAGTGTATAGTTGTTACATTGATACATTTTTCTTATGGCACTGGGTTGAGGAAGGCATCCTTGATTTTACTGATCAGTTGAACAGCTCTACCACCTTTTTATCAGTTATGGTATTTCAGTTCTAAAGTAGTATTGATTTCCTTGACATTGCAATTTCACATGACACACAAACACACACACACACACACACACACACACACACACACACACACACACACACACACACACAGGGGTATTTTGTTGAATGGTATTTAAGAAGCATGCTACCAGAAGTCACCACTCAAGCTGTGAAAAGAAGCCTGGTTAAGTTACAAGTCATATGTGTGATATGCCTCATTTCTGAAGACAAAGATTTCCTTATTGAATAAAGAATCATTCATCAGTGGAGGTATGAGTAAACAATGGTCTAAAGTATATTTGATTAAGTTTACCCTCATGTTAAAAATGAATTATAGTGTTACTAACAACAACCATAGATATGGTGTATGTTCAAAGATGACATTTTTTGCTAGTGTATACTTTGGACAAAGATCTTATTACTGGAAAGTATTACAAAGTAATATTGATTTGTCAGAGATTTAAAATGTGTAGCAATGCTTAAAAAGCCCCAGTGGTCTTTAACCTAGTACATACTAAGAACCTGCATTTAATAAGAAAGAACATATCCCCAGATTCATGCACAAAAATACATAACTCTGAACTCCTGCTTTGACAACTCTGCAAAGAGACAATCTGGTGATCGATCAAGGCATATCACATGTTCTCCTGCAGTATATGCAGCAATGCAAGTTTATGCAAAACAGTCTTTACCTGAAGTTAGAACCTTATGAAGGATAATATGAGATTACAAGTAATTTGCCTGTAATTCTACTAATATTGCGTATGCAACAAGCATCACCTGTAAATGAAGTTTGGCACAAACTAAGTTGTCCCGGGACATCTTCATGGGGGGGGGATAGGTTAATACTAAGGGGAATTAAGTGGGTTGGGGAGGTGAAAGGGTTAAGTGGAGGCAGGGATGGTTGGGAGGAAGTGAGATAATGATGGGGAGGGGTTTAAGAGGTTTAGTCTAGTGTAGTTGGGTTAAGCAGTCACATTTTGGCATGAACTTGCTATACTGCAGGTTCATGTCCTGATGACCGGTGTGTTCTTTGGTCAGGTAGGCCTTGGTTTGGTGGTGGGCATTAGGAGGTGAGTACCTAGGGATAAGATATGGTCAGATATCTGATGGTTAAAGGTTATTTATTTATAATTTTGTTTGGATGGTCGTCATAAATTTTGGTAGCATAGGTACTGATGGCCAGTTCCATTTGGTTGCAACATGCTTCTCCCCTCTCTGTAACCTAATAAAAAAAAAAAAAAAAACACAGTACGTACTTGTTCTGGGCCTGTTTTCTACAGATATTCATGGTTGTGATGCAGGGCGAGTCCAGTACGCTCATACATTTAATCTAAATTTGGATTAAGATGTACTTCACCTTCATTGGTTTATTTAGCCGCGTGCCGGTGGTTCAATGCTTGGGGTGACAAAAGTGAGGCCCCGTGGCTGTGTGGTGGTGACCAGTTCAGTGGTCTAATTTTGCGGGCTTTGAGGCAACCAGGTACAATATATCGCCCACGTAAAGAAAATAAGGCAGTTTTGGTCATGCGCGGTGAGGTTTGGTTTGTTGCTGGGACTGTTGTGAGGCTGAGAAGTGGCAGCAAGTATTGGTTAACATAGCAGCTAGGGCCTCATATCTCTACACTGTACAGAATTTCCCATGAGGACTGCATCTGCCTCATGCATTGCTGTCCTTAAGACACAGCGGTTTTCTGGGAGGTTAGCGGCACAGCAAAGTTTCGACTTCGTGCCCATCAGGTGCTCCATGCACACAGTGGTTGGTTCCCTGTAAAATACACAATTTGCTGACAAGTCACCTGGTGAATCAGAGGTTTTATGTCGCTAAATAATATACATTTGTGTTCAGACTTTGTAGGCTAAGAGATGTTTTGTTAGTTTAGCAAATTTCTAAGTTTAGATGCTATTTTATATGAATTGGAGTCATTATTGGGCATGGTGAAGCAGCTCTGATAATTGTTTTTTTTTGTCCGGAGTTCATCTTTGCTGTTATTAGAAATGCGAACTCCTGTCCTGATGTCCTAGCAATATTTTAAGGTTGGGAAGAAGATGGTGTTTTCCTTTCCTTTTCTTTCCCGCGAGCATTGTGGTTTAATTGAGGAGTTGCGCATTCAATGAATAGCTGTCAAGGGGAATCGGTCCTGTATCTAATGCTTTGGGTCATACATACAAGTTTGCCCTTTATTTTACATTTTCTGAGGGGAGTATTTAATTTGTCCTTGTCGTAAATTTTTAGTCAGTCTTCTTGAAGCAGTTTTGATTTAGGGATGTGAGGATTACAGCATAATAATTGTTGACTTGTTATCGTTGGAATGATGTAGAGACTGTTTTAATACAGAAAACTTTAATAAGTGGAAAGTGTTTCTGTGGATGCTCTTGATTATGCGATATCACAAACCCTCATGAAAGGGGAGTTACAAGTCCCTTAATTGTTGCTTTACTATAGGTAGATGTAGTTTATGTGTAAGTATAGACATGTATGTAAGATAAAATGCTCATTCCTTGCGCTTGCATTATATTTCGTTGTGGTGGAGGGTGGAAGTATAGAGGAGATATCCTCAGGTGCTTACAGCATATGCTGTTTGCTTCATTGATGGGGTTAAATGACCAATTATTGGCAGGCGTCAAGGGTGGAAGTTAGAAAGAAAAATGTTTTTTTTCCCCCTCACAAGAGAAAATTGGCTAGACTCAGAATGACCCACAAAGGCAGTTAGTCTAGTTCAAGCCTACCGATGGTACAGTTGTCTTCATGATGGGCTCTTAAGTCATTACCACTGGAACGTCCGAATGCAGCTCACATAACCCCTATTTGACAAGGTTTCTGATGAACTTGTCGACGGGGGGAGGAAGGGAGTACTATAAAAAAAAAAAATGCAGTACTGATGCGCAATCTAGGAATTTGATGAAATAAGTGGGGCAGATGTGAAAGGTATGCAACATGGATATATGTGTCAGTAAGACTGAATGTTTGCGACAGGCATTTGTTTCTTGGAGCATGTTGGGGGTACGATCGATGTGCGGGCAAATGTGGGGGGCTTCAGCAGATCTTAAGTGTTGAAGTGAATGCTGGTAAGTGAGATGTGGGTGTGGGTATACGCATACGTGACTGTTGTGTGTAGGTGAGCAGATTCAGGTTAGGGTCAAGGATTTTGTCTCATAATTTTAGACTAGTTTTCATAAGAGTAGTGGTTTTCTGGCAAATCACTGGGATGAGGTGAGGAGTGAAGTCACTGATTAGTGACATACGTTTAAGTTTCAGACTTCAAAGGTATGTTAACACCGAGCCTATTACTCTGGCAACTTTCTAAGTTTTATGAGAGCAATATTTAAAGATGGTCCATATTTTGGCCCTCTATTTCCCTCTTGGTGTAAATCTTTCCCCAGATTTCTTGCACTAGGAGGTTGAGAGGCATGGTGGGGGGTTGTTTTGGTGTTTGGTCCCTGATCCAGCTCTTCAATGTCATTTGTTCCAGATTTCTTATGGAGGGGCTGGTGAGATGTCTTTATAAATTTTATAGCTGCAGCTACAGGTGGGGCTTAAATCTTCGTTATAGCATGCAGAATGGTAACTATGCATAATCTTTCCATTTTGTCATTTTCATATCTGATTACACATTACAGCTTTTGTATGGTATTATTGAGACATACAACTTTAAATATGCATACTTATTACATTAATCTGTTGGAAAACTTTCTTCCTGTTTTTCTTTTGAACACTAACAAGAAACTTATACTCCAAAGAGTGCACAAAGTATTTAAATTATTTAAGCTGTACGTTTCTGTATGACATTGTTTATTGCCACTGTTATAATAAAGATCATTGCCATTCATTATGGACTCCTCCATTCATTTTTAGTTTAGTAAGTTAAAACAAATGATAAAACATCACTGTTACATTTGTGCCTGAACTGGGGACATTTTTAGTAGTCTGTTCATCTGGGAGACAAATACATAAATGCATAGACTGACATACCAATAGAACTCAAAGAACAGACAGAAGTTAACTCATATAATGTTATACATGATCAGTAAGTCAATCCTGAGGTGCGTCAACATTTTTTTCATATTCTTATGCTGCATGTAATGTATTAATTCAGTTGATGTGGCTGTGGTTTCATATGCAGGCCTTTATAGCATGCAGAATTTTAACACCATTTGGGTAACTACGCATAACTTATAATTCTTTTTGTACGTCAGGCTGGTGGGCTAGTCCATCAGCTTGACCCAGGTATGTTGCTGCCTCACGTATCTGCTGGTGGGAGCAGGTGTTCAGGTTGACAGTGGGGTCAGTTGGGTACACAGCATGTAGTTCAGCTGCTGATTTGGAGCCTGTTTTAATGGATGTTAGTTGTTTTGGCAGTGCACAAGGAGGTCAGAGATGGGTGAGCAGTGGTCAGTGCCATGATGAAATGGCTTTGCAAGGTAATACATTTTATTGCATGTTTTTCATAGTATTTGCTTCCCTGGACCTCTGTCTAGCAGGGCGACTGAAGTGATCCCCAGGGTGAATTTCCTATCAGATCTAGTAGCACCTGTAACTGGAGGGTCTATAACAAATTAGTGCTGACTTTACTGCCATTGGTGATGAAGAAAGATAGTGGGAGAGTTAATAGTAGAGGCATTACAGTCTGAGCAGTAGAGTAACCACATGGTATAGAAACAGAGAAAGAGTTAGGAGAGCCTTAGGATCTTGCAGAATGAGGGAGCGAAATGGGACAGAAGAGAAGGACAAGGGTTATTAGGGCATTGGAGGCATAGCTTCAGTTTTGGCTGCTTTGTCATAGATGTGGGTGGCGGTGATACATTCCTTCCCAGGTTGGCAGGATAGGTTGTCCTTGAAGATGTCTTGGAATGTGTTATATATTTTGGATGGCTTGCGTGTCTTTTCTTTCTTGAATGCTGTGGCTGTAGTGTGGAATAGATGGTGGTGTGCTGAGTACCAGTAGTGGCGATGCACAGTGAATTCTCAGATGATGGAAGCAATGGCGAGCAAGGAGGTTACACATGGGGAGCACACGTGGGCAACAGTAACTGACGGAAACTGCTAAGGTGCAGAAGGCATTATGCAGTGGATTGAAAGATGCAGTCTTGGAATGCTGTGGCTATAATTTGGAATAGGTGGATATAAGGTGGAGCCTTCTCTACATAGATGAATTAATTTTGTCCTTTTCATTGTAGATCACTGAGGTGGCAGATAGGATGTGCAGAGTGGATTTTACATGATGGGCGAAAGGAACGTGGACTCGACAGGCAAGACTGAAGGTTGAGGAATGTGGCAGCTGATGGAGGGGATGAAAAGTTTGGTTTTCCAGCAGTGCAGTTGAATATGTGCTCACAAGGTAATGTCTTGTTTGCTTGAAATTGTTGGGGAGTATCGGGAATTGAACTTCACATTGTATTGTTAGCTGGGATCTTCCTTGCTAGGGGTTGGGTACTATTGGTGATTGGGGTTGAGTATTTTTGCTCCAGTAGCAGGTGAGGCTTTGGTAAGTGTTGGGTAATTGCCAAGGGCTGGTAATGTCCAGGTAATTATTGTACACCAAATGATGTTTGGCTTGACCCTTCCTTTTGTGTGAAGTGGATTGAACAAATTTGGGTAGAAGGGAGGGGGAACAGCCTGGTCAGGCTGGTTGGTGGTGAAGAGGGATAGGCTTGCCCTCTTCTGTTCGCCCTCTAATGTCTGGATGTTCATTTCAAGGATCTGGGGAAAGGAAATGAGTAGTTGGAGGAAGCTTGCTGAATAGATAAGCAAGCTGAGGTAAGGATGGCTTTTATTAGTGGATGGTAATTCAATGGATGGTGTATGATGTGAGTTGGGACGCTGCTTCATAGGTAAAGTAAGGGAGCAGAGGTATGGACCCTGCTTGTTGGGCAGGGTGAGTAGGTACGCTGCCCTGATTAACATTACAATGAATGGTGTATGAAGTGAGATGGGACGCTGCTTCATAAGTAAAGTGAGTAGAGGTATGGATGCTGGGGGCAGGGTGAGTAGGTACGCTGCCCTGATTAACATTACAAGGATGTTGTGCTGTATTCTAGTATCAATTATATCATGAATAGTTGTAATTAATAAAGTTGGTGATCAAAGCTATGTTATAGATATCTAATAAAGGTCGTCAAATGTCATTTGGTGTGATGTGTGTTTTTGAAGGGGACCGGGACAAAGTGTTTCACAAAGGCAAAACCACCAGAATGCTTAGTCAAAGAATGTATGAATATACATATGCTATCAAACACTAGGAAATGACTAATGCATGCTACAGACAATTCAGTTAGCTATAAGACTTTCAAGAGATTTTCATTTTTTCTATTGGACAATGATGAAGTGTTACCTTTTTGTGGGGATCATGAAACATTGTTAGAAATAAAATAATTAAGTTGGCATTTATAAAATTAATGCCATTTGTTTTCCAAGTCTCAGTGATAGTATCAGCACTCAGTGTTTCTTGGAAAACAAAGTAGCAAATCTTTTAACAGATGAGCATGTGGTTAGATTGTTAGGACAGAGCTCTGCATGTAACAGAAACTAGCATTTTATTGGTTGATCTGGTGACATGTGATCTTACGATTAGTTATTTCAGTATTACTTTTGTTCCAGTGACTTTTTCTGTAGAAGTCATGAAGTAAAGAGAGAAAGCTAAAGCATTGCATGTGTTCCTGGATTACTTACAGTGTATTGTGTACCAAGCTTAGTGAGAACCTTCATTCTAAACAAAGAAAGTATGGACAATTGAAGAACGTTGCTATATTTTGAGACTAACATTAATACTTACTGATTTTGATGTATAAGGCAAACAAAGGAAAATAGATGATTTTATATTAATTTATAAATCTCAAGAGAAGAAAATCTGCCACCTCAAATGGAAATAAACATGATTCCAAAATAATCAAAAAGTCCTACTGGTTTAGTATTAAAGTGAGAAGCAAAATGTACTAGCAGTACAATAACACACATGCAAAAAAATAGTGTCATGAAAGATACGATGGATGGAGAGAAATCATTTGCCTCCTATTTCATTAAGGTAGACACATGGAAAAATATTTCCTGAACATCGGCAAGAAAAAGCTCAGAGGAAGAAATATCTAGAATCTTACCTTGACAGTTACCATCACCACAATGGGTAGAAACTGCTGACCAGGATTTGTACAGCACTGAAAAGGCTAGGCTGATGTTTGTGAAGTAGAAGGGTATCATATACTAGAATGTTTCAGTCTTCTTGAAGCTGCACTGTCATTAGCATACTTCAGTCTTATTGTCATTGTGCAAGCTGAAGCGATAGTCACCATCATTACCTGTCCAATCCTGATCTTTTTCTTCTCCTAATGCCTTGGAGCAAAAATCCAATATTTCAAAGTTATTCGTATAGAAAAATATTTAATTTGTGTTTCTTCCTACTGTCAAAAACAACAGCTGGTCAGGTAGCTTGTCATTACTATAATTACTATCCAGCTGTCACTTAGTCACCAATTAGTTCAGTTTTACTTAGCAAATAATGTAACTGCCAGATAATTCCAATAAGGACTTGCAGGATCTATTACCATTTTTTATAGATCATATAGAGACTGATGAAACAGATAAGCCTGGTTTGCCTATGCTTTAGCCATTATGCACTGTCCCTTCCACAACGGACTTGCATGCTGTGTACAACTATAGTGAAAATAAATTAAAAACTGTCTTTTAACAGCTGAATACCACTGTTGGTATTTCCAGGATTTTATAAAAAAAAAATCCTGTCTGAAAATGTACAGTACATGCAGCATGCATACATAAATGAGTGGCTGGGAGATGAAAGAAGAGCAACTCAGAATTAAAGCAACTTGATTCTTGCCTTGGGTGCTTTATGTTTGGAGACTGCATGTCCTCTCTGTGTTTGTTTGGATTTCCATCTGGGTGCTCCAGTTTCCTTCAACATTGCAAAGATATGCCTTAAATGGACTGGATGATTTAAACTGGCCATAGGTGTGAGTGTGCATGTGAATGTGTGGTATGTAAGAGCAACCATGGCAGGGCTAGCCACTCAGCAGTGTGAAACTTGGTTCTAGATGATTGTTACTTCTGAAGTGACACCCCGACCCCATGTGCAAAAATGGGAAAATGGATTGCAGATGGATAGATGGACATCTTATTGCAGAACTTTTTTTAAATGCCGTAAACGCTGGTATCACCAACAGAAAACTAGCAAAATTCAGTCAAATCAGAGCTAAACAACTTGGACTAGAGGCAAGAATGGAGAAAGGCAGCCAGGATACCAAAAATGTGCTGTACAACAATTATAGTGGATGCATGTGGAGGTCTCATTTATACATGCCAGCTTTTTTTAATCTTTATAAGGTAAGAGGCACAGATTGTAAAACATTGTTATGAATGTGGTTTCAATACACTTTCTAGATGTTATGTACAGCACAGTCTTCTTTAGTGAGCCCACCCCATTTCACTTAAGTCATCACAATGACTACTGCACAGATGCATAATGTATTAGTGATCGAATCAAATTGCTTACTGAAAGTGTAAAATAATGCAGACTGAATGATTAAAGAACATCCAAATAAAAGCTGTTTTCCTCTTAGATTTAGGGGGTATAATATATTTATTAGTAATTTTCTAACAATGGTATAGAAAGGTTTTCCTTCTGCACCCATAAACAGCAGTTTGTGAATGTTCATTAATGGGTGAATATGCTCATTCTACTTTTCCTACAATATTGGCATTTTACACATTTGTAACATAGAGTATGTGAATAGCTATAAACTAACACATATCTTAATCTAGCTAGCATTTTACTTCTCTGTAATGCTGTACTGTATTAGTTGAATTTCACATTCTTTTCTCTTTTTAGTAATGCTGTCTGACATCTGCTGGAAGTCTTCCCCTTGTCAACAAGTTACACACCTTGTTTCCACTGTAGCATTATACCCTCTCATTTATCTAACGCTGTTTCTTGTTTTGATCCAGTACCTGTGTCCCTTTTTCACCATTTCTACTTTGAGTAAATTAAGCCACAAGTCTGATATTTGTCTGGAAATACTTAAAAAACACTTTCACATCTCCTTTTTAACATCACCTTTTTTAGTGACATTTCTACTAACATTTCATTATCATAGTGCAGCAGTCAATTGAACTTCTTCAATCTCTTCTTTCTTTCTTTGTTTTATCTTGACATGCAGCATCAAATAAGTATCCTTGTTTCTTTTTCTAGTAGTGGCATTATGATGATTTTTTGGCATTAAATTACAATTAGCTAAACTGGCATTTTAACCATCAATGTCCTTCTCTCCCTCCCTCTCTGTAGTGCACTATCTTTGTGTTGTGAGCAACCCTGGCTGATGGTACAGAGTTGAAAGGAAAAGAAAAGAAAAAAAAAAAAGAAAAGAAAATGTCTGGTATAGCATCCTGGTGATGCTAAACAGGCGCTGCAGTGGAACAGCAGAAAATAGCTAGAATATTCTACCTGCTGTGAAATAACTTTGGTAGACCAGCTACTCTGCAGAGCAGACTATGGACCTCCAGATCCACAAGGGGCATCATGGCAGAATGTATAAATAGATTTATTGAAAAATAAAATCACTGGGAAACAAACATTAAAATAATAATAAAGTGGTAAAGACACAAATGTGTTTTCACCATCAACTTCCTCTCATGAAATTTGAAAAGCCTGCAAAGTCAGCTCCTACATCATCATGTCATATGACCAATACATAAATGTCAAAAAAAATCTTAAACAAAGACATATAAATAAAAATAAAATTCTTTACAGACATAAATCATTTTAATAACATTTTATATAGAATATTTTATACAAAAAAAATAAAATTTTGAATTAATGTTTTAAACTTCTCTTTTTTTAATAAGCTTAATAGATAACAATCCATTTAAGTTGACTTTGGCAGGTTTTACAAATTTCACTTCTCTAGTGGTGTCCGCTATGGATCTATTGTGGGATTATAACTTTTTTATTGGAAAGGAGTTTATTCTTTATTACTTTTCGTTTTTGGTTTAAGACTATTGACTGACTTGTGGCACACAAACCATGTGATGTCACTGACCATTATTTAATGTCACAAGTGCAACAAGGGAAAAAATCTAATGAAATAAACAAGTCACAAGGATCAACTGCACTAGAGCATGTATTTCTGGCTTTATATCTCAGCTTGGATTTAAAGAGAAGACCAGACTGCAACCACTGGTTTACTTAGTGTTTTTTTCAGTGTTTTCCTTCTGCATGCCTACATATTGAACAGGTAGCTAAATATCCACAGGTTAAAACTAAAACACCAGTACAAGTGCACTACTTTTGGCAGCTTAGTTCTGCTTATGTTTTATTTCTTCTTTTGTCTCCACCCGTTCAAAAGATATAACAGCAAAACAGAAGTGAATCACCAGCAACCTTGGATGATTGACTTTCTTCATCTTTATGAAGCTCTTAAGTTGCTGTGCTTTCCTACATCACCTTATGAATTCTATAAGGCTCTGTCTGTATTTCTCTTCTTCACTTTCTTCTTCCTCTGACACTTTTTTACTTTTTTTTTATTTTGTGACTCTACATCCCCTGATGCCTAGCCTTACAACACTTGGCTAATATTACAGGACTGCTTGATACCTTTAGGAGATGAGGTCAGGGGATATTACTGGACTGCTTCATACCTTTAGGAGATGAGGTCAGGGGATATTACTGGACTGCTTGATACCTTTAGGAGATGAGGTCAGAGGGATTAGTTTGGAACATGACTCCACAGGAAGCTGTGTATTGTTTTAATTCTACTACCTCCATTCTGTAGTAATGCATACATGTAGTAGCTGCAGGCATGCCAAGAACACGCCTCACACTTCTTTGAATAGGTCTGTCTTGTTGATGACTAATGTGCTGAAGGCATTACCTGAGAAATGCATTAGGAACTGTTCTAACAAAGCCACATCCCTTGTCCTTTTCCCTCTGGCAGTTGCCCTACTGCTTAGGTACTACAAATGACACTGAGCTATTTGCACCTGTGTCAGTTCACAATCCCAGGCCATCAGTAGTGGAGCAGGAGATGCCTTGTCCATTAGCAGAGACTTAAGTTTCTTTTTTTTACTTTTCTTCCTCCATTGCTTGTCCCAAACTTCCTTTTCCAACACATGCCAGAAATTTACAAAAAACTCATACTTTAAAATAATCAAAAAGAACCCTTTTCTTTCAACAGCACATGTTGGCTTCTTCTCCTTTATCTTTGCATCATAAACTAAGAAGGTCATTTTACATGCATTCATATCCATATATTTTTCATCTCTAGCTAACAAGTGATTGTCAAAGAAGGTTTCCTTTTAGACGTTCAGCAATCAAAATGCAAAATAGTCAGATATGCCATACAATGTCTTGGATTTCCCTTATAACATTTGATGACCATGAAATGGTACGGCTTGCAAAGTCTCAAACTACTTACATCATGCTTAAAATTTATGTTCTCATGATTCTCAAGACTAGAAGTTCAACTTAAAATAAGCTGTCTCCAGCAACAACGTATGGTTATTTTTTTCACCTGCATCAGCTGTTTTTTTTTTTGACAATGTTAGTTAGGCTTGTATCAGGGAATAAAATAGGAAAACTTGGGCACTGCAAATTTTGGAAAAATACATTTGTGACCAAAGCAAGTTTCATAGCTGAAGGTCACTGTAAGGGGAAGTTTGCATGGTATGGCAACTTCAAACTGTTTATTTTCTGTCAGAATACAGTGCACAAAGCCCTGCCCATGCACTAAGCTGTTGTGTACATTACCTGTCATAAAAAACTGCTGTTTTATTTCCTCAAATACCACTGCAAACACTCTATTAGAAATACCTTATTTACTCATTGCAAAATTGACCTAGATATGTGCCACAATGTTTTTCTTTCGGCTTTTCCCGGTTAAGGGTCACCACAGCGGAATGCCAGTCTGCTAATGATTGGCAGTAGATTTTTATGGATGCTGAGGTGTCAGCTTGACACCCAACCTTCAATAAAGGCACGCCCATTCTATGCATGTCTTTTGAATGCCACTCGATCATGGGGAGGACATGCAGACTCCACATAGAAGGCGCTCCAGCTGAGAATCAAACGGGAGAACCTCTATCTGTGAGGCAACAATGCTACCACTGCACCACCACGGCTTATTAGATATGTGCCACAATGCAGGATCTAAAATGTCTCTTGATGGCAGTGGTGTTGTGACTATTGTCTAATCAATAATAATAACTAATTTTGCCAGAGGCTATAAGAACAGTGGACTGTGATACAGCTAGTGTGGCTGACACATTCTTGATTATAGTCTGGTCTGGTGACTGAAGCAATGAACACAATAACAAAATTAGTTTAACAGAAACTTGGAGGATTCAAATGCATGTGCACAACTCACTGTAGCTAATTGGAGTACTGTGAGACACAACAGGAAACAGGCTGGCACTATTACAATGGATTTTTGCTGCCTTGAGGTCATAGTAATATAACTAAGTCATCAGAATCTCTGAGAGGGAAATTAACTAAGGATAGCAACTGGGATTACTAAGCAAGTGACTGTTAATGGAAATAGCATCATCTTTTATAAAAGATAATTTCATACAACAAGTGTAAAAATGATAAAAGACATGTAGTGCAATAACCTCTGCATGCACCTAATAATCCACAGATATGGCCAATACTATTGCGCTGAGGTTGCAATAGCAACATTACTTCCTGATACCTCATCTTCAAGCATAATAATGTTTGCTTAGTATGCAAGTATCCACTAAAATAATACTCACAAATAATTAACCTTAGATTAGACTTGACTCTTTTTTACTGCACATACTGTTACATCCAATATACATATTTCCAGCAGCTCCAACATCCCCAAGTAGAGTTCACAACATAGATAGTTAATGTTGTGTGTTGCTTGATCAATAGAATGCATGGCTGAGGCTACGTTTGACCCAAAGCATGGATAACATTCATAGCAAAATTCACATGCAAAATACTATAGCAGGGTTGTGGATGGAATATTCCCTCTGGTATATTAAATGTTTGCCTGAGTGCATATGTCATATCATCAGTTATTTAGCTGCTTGCAAAAATCATCTTTATTAACTCAAGTATTACAGGCATGGTTTTGATGTCATTGCTTGCTCTAGTTGACATATTGTTCTTTAGGAGATGGCATCAAATGATAACAGTTTTGATATCTAGTTTGGTGATATATTTGGTAGGTCTTATATCACAAAAGATGCAGCCCACATTACATAAAATTGCACACATATAGCAAGGACCTTTTGATCATATTTACCAACCCATCCCATTTTTGTGCACATGCAGTAGAACAGTGACAACTCTGTAGGCTAACACACTATGGAAGACATCCATGCCACTGCATACATCTGCCTCATCTATTTACAGCAGATTTTGATTATTAATAAAAGTATCCAAGTGCAACATGTACATTTAGGCACAATGTTTTATGTTGTTATTTCTGTACAAGCATCATGGGATCCGCATGCTGGTACCCCACCATGTTCTTACTCAGGTCAATAATATTTAATGTATTAGCCTGTAGAGATGGTTCTAAGTCTAACCATCCCTGCTTATCACCTCATTTTTGAAAAATATCTGGCAACATGGCTCATGACCCATACAGCTTCACAATGCTTCCTATTTTCCCTATCCACACCTATCTGATTATGTGCCTCTAAGAAACAGTGAGATACGCTATACAGATTCCCTGTTTCCATTTGTTCCTCTTGCATAATGAACCCACAAAACAACCTGTGTTGAGATTATAATGACATTCTACAGTTAAAGCTGCATTCTAAATACATTTCTTAATTTGATTACTGCTGTAGCATGCTTCTTTGGACGTCTGTAATGAAGAAAACAGATTAAACACTGCTGAAAAACTCAGTTCAAGGAAAATGCCTTCCCACCATCCACTACTTTGTAAGCAAAATGCTATCTGAGTGTCACAACACAACATATGTATTCTTGTCATTCGATATTCTAGAACATTAGTGCAATTACATGCTGGATACTGCACCCATGTTTCCTGATATTAGCAGAATTTGCACACTAGATACTATACTATTTAAGCAGCATATTCATTATTCATACTAAACAGGCTGACTTCTGTGCACACAACAGTGTGATTTATTAAGTCCATTAATGAAAGGCTAAAAATCAACCATTATTATTATTTTATTTATTTAATAGCATTTGTTTACAAGGATTGTCCTCCGGCATATGGCTTGCCCCTTTTCACAAGAGCCTGCTATGAAGTGTATAAATACATGTAAAAAAGCTACAAATGCTATAAAAAGCATATATGAAAATTTACAATGATTTTACGCAATTTAAGAGAATGAATGCAAATAGATCTCATAATAAAACATAAACAGGGTTTTACAAAAGGCAACAGAACATATCAATAAATAAAAAGAAATATCTAAGTATTGAATAAAATCTAATTTCTGAGTACTATAATGGTTCAAAATAAAGAAAGTAGAAGGAAGGAGAACAGTATCATTTGCAAAGAGCAAGTTAAAAAAGTGAGGTTTAAGAAAGATTATTTAAACATGTTGGTGGAAGTGATAGTTATACAATGGTGTTCAAGCAAAGGAAGGTAAGAAGAGAAGTTTAAAAGGCAACACAAGGGAAATGGGTAGTGTTGCCAGCACATAAAGTGGACATATCATGTACTGAGTGTGGCAGAGGTTGGCATGGGTGACTAGTAGATACGCTGAGTGAGACGAGGTTGGGAAAGATTGAGTAAGAGACTGTAGGGGGTAGTAATATGGAGAGGGGGCATGCACTGCTAGTATGTTGTTTGTGGCTGGGTAGAGGGAGATTCAGAAGGGATTTGACATGAAAGGGGATGAAAGAAGATAGAGAGAGAAAAATCAAGGTAGTTAGGCAGGAGATGTTGAAGGGGAATACGATGGAGTAATAAAAATAAGGGAAGGATGTGAGGAGAAGACTAGGATATGATAAGGGAAGAGGAGAGAAGAGGAGAGTAAATGGTTTAGGTAAAAAATGATAGCGACACAGGCTATGGATATAATATATCAGTATGGTGTCCATAGATTAGGTGAGGGGATAGCATAGTTCAGAAGGCACTGTGGGGAAGGATAGGAATTTGTGACTCACCAGAACCTGAGCAGGAAAACATCAATTTGTCCCAGTAATGCTCGTTTAATTGAGACTTGAATTACTTCACCTGAAGTATTTATTTTAGGTCTGGGGGGACAAAGTAATAATTACTAACTTTGTGCAGGAAGGTCAGGTGGCTATATCAATGAACAACTAAAAGAAAATATGGTTTAAATGAACTAACAGGAAACATTATTGAACCGATAGAGTGAAAGATAAGCACTTTTATCTACTAAACTGTTTTCAGGAGCAGTAGATTTTGAAGAAGAAGAATGTTCTCAAGAGGACACCGTAATGAGAAATGTGCAGAAGAACAACTATATAGTGAAATACAGCTATTAGAATGGGAAGTTGATAGCAATGAGATAAGCATATCATGGTCTCAGTCACCATGCAGTAGTTAAATAGTATATTTCCCCTCAGTGATTGTGATTGATTAGTGACTATGAACAAAAGATCACTAATCCTGCATAATGATCTTTTATTAACAAAACCATATGCAAGAAGCAAGGACGTCCTTTTCAGCTTCAGTCACATTGAGTGCCTGGAGAGTAAGAGATGCTTATTGTAGTAAGTCTCAAACTTCCAAAGAAATATAACTGAAGCCAAAACAGACTGATACAGTCTTAGAAGTGTCATCTATCCAGGGGCGGCTCGTGCTATAGGACTGTGGGACTGCAGCCCTCCCACCTGTAAAATGGGCCACTCACCTGTGCATAAAATAAAGTCCCCAGTCCCCCCACCGTCCACTGTAGAACATATAAAAATAAAATAATCTTGGACTCCACGCATGCGTGCTTAGTTCCTGGCTGCTGTGTTAGGCAGACCAGAACTCCAAGCATGCATACTCAGGCATTCCTGAGCTCCAGACTGCTCAGTTAGGCAGTCCGGATAGGGAAGGAAGTAAACTCCACCCTTTCAACCCAGAGATCTGAGCGGTGAAGACCACACAAACCAGAAAGTCACCGGACTGCATCACCCGCAGGCTAGACCAATAGCAGGAGGCTCCAGCCTCCTCACATCTTGTGAGAGACTGAGACCACAACATGCACGGGCTAGTATGGTGGACAGGATTGCATTCGCAAACAGCTGCAGAGTACAGGATTACCGTATGGAGGACTGATCGGGGAAACATCACATTCACGCAGGCCAGTATGAAGGATCGAGTACAAGATCGCCGTATGGAGTACCGATCGGGGAAACAGGATTGCATTTAGTGTGTCATGTTGCAGAGCACAGGATTGCATGCATGGCAATTCTGGAGTCAGGTTTTGTGTGTGTGTGTGTGTGTGTGTGTGTGTGTGTGTGTGTGTGTGTGTGTGTGTGTGTGTGTGTGTGTTGCCCCAGTTGCTTCATTGTGGTGGGTAGAGAATAAGGCTTGAACCCTGTACCTTGGGCCCAAGTGACAAGAGCCTGAATTCCCTACCCACCATCATTTCTAAAACATTTGCAGATTTTTGCCTCTCATTTGTTCTGTTCCTCATAAAATCTGTGGTTTCTATATTTTTGTTACTTAAAACAGACAGTAGTGCAGTGGTAGCAGTGTTGTCTGACAGCTATGGGTTGTCTGGTTTGATTCTTGGCTGGGGTGCCTTCTGTGTGGAGTCTGCATGTCCTACCTGTGTTTGTGTGGGTTTGCTCTGGTGTCCTCAGTGGATATTTGTCCCTATTTTTTGGACTGTATTCCCCCATTATTGGCTTCATCCAGGTTTTTTGTGCCAAGGTTGAGAGCTATGGTGATAACTGAACTCACTGAATATGTTTGGGGGCTGTATTCCCCAGTTATTGGCTTTGTTCAGGTGTTTTGTGCTAAGATGTTGACAGCTATGGTGAGAACTGAATTCACTAAATGGTAGCCATTTAAGTTTCAGTCTTCCTTTCTTTCATAAAAAATAGATGATTTGGCATAGTAGTATGTTGCTCTGGCTGTTTTGCACAGGGACCCGGGTTCAATACTTGGCAGTGAAATGTATGGTGGTAACACAGCATTTTATTCTAGCAACTTTCCAACATTATACAAGCAATGTTTAAAATGTGTCCCTGGTTTTTGGGCTTTTGCCTCCTCCCAATAAATTTTGGCTTTGTCCAGATTTCTTGTGCTGCAAAGTTCAGAGACACAGCTGTGTCGAGTAGATTTTACAAGGAGCTGAGAGCTGCAGGGGAACAAAAGTTTAGTGCTGCTTATGCCGGGTCTGCTTACATTGTAAATAGCACAACAGGTAGTGCTTTTGATGCAGAAGGCCGTGGGTTCTACTCCAACAGTAGGTAGATCCATTGCTGATCCTGTACTGTTTTAAAGGGAGTGGATGCTGCAGTCCTCTTTGGTGAAGATACCTAGTAACTATGAAACTGTCATCAGTTTGCCATCCATTCCCTATTGTGATATTACTAGTATTATCATTTTTTAATGCAACATAAGCAATTTATTCCTCAAGGGCAACAGGCACTTTATTTGTAGATGAAACAATGACATATAAAGTTATTTACTAGCAGTAACCTCTTCATTAGTTAACAGGTTTCTTTAATGTGGAATTATTTAGATGGCTTTTACTTCTTTAGAGATCATGCATATTTACTGATACTGGTGGACTGTTGAAGTTTGAGTAGACTTTTATGATAGAAATGTTCTGAATTGGGCAGTTCAACTGTACTGTATTGTACAAGGAATATAATTTAATACAGTCAGGAAGGTGTATCAAGGAGCATGTGTATGTTTCGTGTTCAAGGGGCCTATGATTTGAAAACAGCCCAAAATTAATCTTTATCTGCCACTGGCAAAATGTATTTTCTTTGAATGTGGGTTTCAATGCTGTTTCAATGAATGTGAGTTTCAAGGGCAGAGAAGTTTTAATGCTAAGTCTGTTTTCGTTGTGAGACTGCATTGCTTTGTTTAGCAGATATCTATTGGGGTTTGTGCTGTAAAATATAAAATAAAACTTTCAAATGAAATCCATATCATCACAGAAGTAAAGCCATATGCACATTGCAGTGTTTATGGCAAATGGGGCGAAATAACCAAGGAATGGGACATTGGAATGGCTGCAGGGGGGACGCTCCATTCGACCATGATTTTGTGAGGGGGGGAATGGCAGCAAACTCAGACAGCCCCGGCTGAACTATACTGCTCAACTGTCCAGAATTTTGCGGCATGAATAGATTTTTGCTTCTTATTTTTGGTTTGTTCCTCAAAAACTTTGTGGTTTTCTGCCAAATCATTTAGGAATGAAGTCACTAAATAATGACAGACATTGGGTTTCAGATGTCATAACCTTCAGAAAAATGCATGCTAAAGCAAGACCTGTTATTCTATCAACTTTCTTAAGTTTATACAAGAGCAATTTTTAGTATTGTTTGCATGTTCCCCCAATATATTTGGCCTTGTCCAGATTTCCTGCATTAAGAGGTTGAGAGGTACATGCAAATAAATCGCTTTATAGGATTAGGAATATCCAAACCTCTCAACTGTCCCCAATTTTGGCTTAAAATGTTGCTCCCCCCCTAATAACCCCTCTGCAAAATGGCAATTTTGGAAGAAAACGTGGAGGGTTTACAATTATAAATAACTATAATGATCAGAGTTATAGATTACTTTTATTTCAGAAATGCATGTAGATGATCTTATTTTGTCAGCTGCTCAAGTTAACAGTACTAATTTTAAAAAGGTGCCCCTTCTTTAACAGTTCCCAGCTGTGTTGTGTGGCAATTTTATATTTTTGCATAACATTTTTGGTCTGTTTTTCATAAAATTGTGGTTTTCTGGAAAATTAGTAGCAAATCATTAAAGACTGAAGTTAGAAAATAATGGCAGACATTTGAGTTTCAGATTTCATACCTTTCAGAAAATTCATACTAATGCAAGACCTACTACTATTCTATTATCTTTCTAAATTTATAAGAGCAATATTTAAACATTGTTTTTATTTTAGGCCTGTGCCCCACTTCTATGTAATGCTTTGTCCAGATTTCTTGCTCTGAGTTTGAGAGGTATGAGTGTCAGAGCCATCACCGTCAGCCAGAGACATTTCAAACTCTGACCTACTTGTTGCACCCCACTCCTCATTGTAGTGACTCTGGATGTGTCCAAGCAAGGCAAGGAGCAGTTATGCAGTGTAAGTGTGCAGAGAATTCCCCCATCCAAGGTAGACCGCAAGTACGACCGTGGCTTTTCATCTGTTCTTGATTTTGCAGAATGTTCTGTTTTTCTGTCATATTTTTATACTGTTGATTATGCTTCTTATTATTCAGAAAATGCATGCTGTTAAAGTGCCCTCTTGCTCTGTATTAAAGTGGCAATGCTTTATTGACCATCAGGTAAGCTTGTCGGAGATTGTAAGATGCAAGTAAGCTTTAATAAGCATACTGTTAAAGAATTACCAACATTGAACGCCTTTTCATTGTTGCCATGCAGAGAATATTTACATAACTAGATAACGTATAAGCCTTAGGTATTGAAATGCATATGACAGTATTTGAAATAAAGGACAGGATTACAGTATTTTCAGAAGCTCGTTACATTTGTTGGAGACTTGCAGTCATCTTTGCAGGCTTTATCCGTAAACTAAACAAAATGCCAATCTATCATGTGTGGTCCATAACCTGTGCAGTAATTCTTTAAGCAATTTATCTTGAGCTTGTTTCTTGTTCGCTGTTCATTTTTTACTTTGATCATGTGTTCCCCATGAAACAAGTAGATAGTTGTTGTCAGGCAGCAGGTCTTTTTTGGGTGAGAAACATTTTTACAAGTGGGGGTATCACAGAGATTGCGACTTTCAGTATGTTACTTGGTCATTTTATAAAGCTGAATATAAATTATAATTAGAACTGCAGTGCAAGGAGAAGTGGTTTGAGCTGAGTGCTGCTTGTTTTATTTTATACTTGATTTTGACTGGCATTCCAGTAATGTATTTAAAAAGCAATTTATTTTTTCATGCCTCACAACCTTTGTGTTTCCATCTATATATTAAGTAAGTTGTCATGTAGCCAATGCATGGAAATATTTTTTTCTCCTACACTTCATTTTGTCTTGATTGGACTCTCATAATGACAGTTTGGCACCCGGGGCAGCGTATTTAATTAAAGTTCCAGTTGTTGTGGTTTTGAGCATAGCTCCATCCCTTTCTAGTTGGTCACACCCCTTCTCATTGGCCCCGCCCATTCAGCTGTCTCCTGCAGCCCCCCTTTAATTTGAAGTCACCAGCCGCCACTGCATCTATCCTTGCAAAATTGCTTTGATTTTCCAAAAACTCACTCTCTCTCTCTAACACTTGACTGCAACACTCAAGCTCCCTTCAATCATCCCTTATATAGTTAGTTACCCCATCATTGCCCTGCCTCTATCGCGGTATCTGCTATACCTCATTTTCTGATATGTCCATCTGGTCAATACCGCTATATATACATTGATTCATAATAAACATGTGCTGCAGAAAATAAACACTAGTTCTTCCACAAACAACTACAATAGACATTTAAGACAAATTATAAACAAAACATGCAAAAAAAATGAAGTTACTTATTTACCATCTGACAATGACAAATTACTATAAAAACAGTTCAATTTCACTATTTTTTAATTATTTTACTTTGGCAGCTAGAGCAGAGGATTAAGGTTATGAGATGCTTCCTGTTGTCCAGAATATGATTAACTCAACCTCCATCCACCTACTGTGTGACACTGAGCAGGGGATTTAATATGCAGTGATCTGGGGTAATTGGGTATTTGCACTAGGCTTGTCCACGGCCTCCAGGACCACATGCCAAATAACTCCCTAAGAACTTATGAACTTGTAGACATAAGGTGATACCATTGAAATCATTTACCCTAAATGTATGCATTATTGAGTCTGATAATTTTGTAAAAGGAAGATCTTGTCAAATAGCTGGCGGACAATGAGATGGAGAGAGAAGAAGAGATATTGATGCTGTGGCACACTGGCATGAAGAAAATGTTCTAGAAATAAAGTATGATGGTACTAATGCTGTGCAGTCAACTACCATCTGCTGGAAAGGAATCAGTGAGGGCAAAGTATAACTTCAGCCATCATATAAGAACAAAGAACACTTAATAAATATGCTAATTCATCTTCTAGTATACTCATCAAAATGTGAAGAAATGAGCAAGTTACAAATTATTGAAAGGCATAATGGTTCACTGAGCTCATAAAATTCAACGTATGTCTATCCACAGATGTAGAATAATGATATGGTGATAATTTTAGTAGATGTTATAACTAATAATTATATTGCTGAAAATGTAAATTTCATTTCTTATTGTTACGGGAAGCCATATGCACAATGATTAGACAGTATACTTCAAACAGGGTTGCCCTGAATATAGTGGGCTGCATGATATTTTTGGCATATGAAACGGAATTCATACACGCTAAGAAGAACAGGGCAGTTCTTAAAAGTTCATGGAAGATAAGAAAGGACATTAGTATATAATTATTCCTTTTCTTGAAATGTTTGCAGGCATGTAATGTAAAAAAATATATGCAAATCAAACAAACTGCTTATTGTAAAATAATGCCATCTGTGGTTGAATGAGGTGAAAACAAGCTGAAGATAAAATATAAATTGTAATATTTAGACAAAACAGCTAACTCTTATGAAAGAGAACTGGACTGGCTAAAATAATGTTGATTACTCTTCAGACCAAGAATATTTTATTGCTTGATCAAGGGGTGTTAAACTATCCTAAAGAAGAAAAGGCATACTCACAAAAAGAATTGATAAAAACTACTAGACAAATGGGGTCAAATAATGTTTTTTTGGTAAGGATTGATCATATGAAAGAATATCATTTAGATCCCTGTTGCAGCTTAGAATATCCCTTGGGAAAGCATTCAAACACACATGCCAGTGATAATAAATATTCCCAATTTAGCAGTGCTGCAATGCCATGTGAAAAGTTTCTTTGATGACCCTTGACCTTTCTGTGTTGCTGTTGAGTAGAATGATATCATATGCAAACATGAGTTTAACTCGCCTGATAAAGCTATTGTTAAAGCATATTTTTTTCAGGATAGTATTCGAGGGATTTATGCTGTCAGACAGTGTTTGCTGGCAGAGACAACAGTTGCTACAGAGCTTGCCTATCACATAATTCTGTGAGTATAGCACTACTGTATTGGTATGATGCTCATTTGTTCATTCATAGGTATGGAAGAGAGATGAAGCCTTACAAGTGTATGGCAGAAAAAATAACAGCCTGACATAGAACATTGATGGCATGATGAAACAACAAACCAAATGAAGTTAACACATGTTAGCCTTCAAAACACTGGCAAAATGTCTCTCAGCTGCATTAAAAGGGAATCAGTATTGGTCTTTGCATTTTAAGAACAATCAAAGGTTACAACAAAATGTCAAGAGAAAAAGATTAGCTAATTGAGTGTCCATTTGGATTTGAAGAACAGATGAAACATTAAACTATTTTAGGACAGTTCCCTTACAAGTCCATGCAGTGTTATTACCCAAGCAGTTCTGGACACACATATGCTTTCTGACACCTACACAGTCACAACTAAACACACAGAAGCACAGATGAATGAGCATACACACACGCACACACGCACACGCGCACACACACACACACACACACACACACACACACACACACACACACACACATAAAACTATGCATGTACATATACACACAGACACAAATACACAGCTTGGCAGCACTTACCTGCTAAAGTGCTAACTGATCCACTGCTGCTGTAGGCAGCACAAAGTGTATACCATATAATATCTCATGCAGTCCTCATGACTCTGCAGTGAACTATCTTGGTAGAGCTCATCTTCAAATTAGTCTCTCAAGCAGTTTGAATCTAAGCACAATACCTGGGTAACAGTAGCCATACCACTTAATGGCTGCACTAGCACCTAGTGTTCGACAGCAGATTGCTGCAGCACTGCTTGCAACAGCAACTTTTAAATCACAGCTTCATAATACACTTAGCAATCCCATTATAAAAAGGACTGCATGGTGCTCTGTGTGATTCAGAATATCCAGCAATGTTGTTATTAGTTATAATTATAATTAAGTACATAAACCATGAATATAGCAATTACCCTGCAAGCCTGCTGCCAAAGGAGACAGTAACAGATAGCAAACCAACATTTTGATCTTGCATTGGAATGCAAATAAGTATTGCAATTCTATTGAAGTTACTCTGTCTCATTTTTAAGCAAAATGTATTTATACATTAAAAGCTCACCTCCATACAAAATATATTAGAAAAGCCATAACAATAGTGTATCAATTGTTTATGTAGAAATAGTCATCTGCAACTTAGCCATACAATACTATACAATATATGTTTTATTAGAAATATTCCAGGTCTGTTGGAGTTAATGGAAAAAAAGAATTCAAGGAAAAATCTCATATATGAAATTACACCTCATAAGCCATAAAAAGACTGGAAAATCCTAGTACTTTTTCCTTATGATGAATTTCTGCAATAGCTGCTTTCATTTTTATGTGCAAATATTAGTAGTTAATAAAAAAAATCATTTTCCCAACTGAAAACACTTACTTTTATCTGCTAAAATCAATTTACGTGTATTCATTTTCTGGTGACTCATATCACAGGATTATAGTTGATATATGTTTCATTAGCTCTCCCAGACAGCAAAGCCATAATATATTACCTGAAAAAATATTGTAGCTGCCACTTTTACTAGGGTAGATAAAACAGAAAAAAATGGGAACATGTAGCTGTTGTAAAAATTAATCATAAATAAAGATATTAACATTTTAATGCCGTTATACATTCATAGCTATCTTTTAGTGTTTTTCACAGTGGAGTTTCCTTTTGACCCCATGTAATACCTGAACTATTTATACTGATTACTGTGCCAGAGAACAGGAGTCAACATATGGCAGCAGCTGAAAAAACAATTTAATTAGTTGCACTTAATATCCAGATCTGTCAGCTTAACTCAAATAGTCATAACACATGTAGCAATAAGCCTGTATTGCACAAATCTTTTTGGATTAAAAAATTCATCCTGCAGTATCCATTTGCAGCTGATCATATTTCAAAATTGTGAGAGAGCTGTCCTTGTTAACTATACATACAAACCATTGGTTTCTCACTGGCTGATGGCCATTTTTCTCTCCATGGAATTTTATCACTGCTGTAGGCAACTGAATTCTGAACAACATTCATGTTATAGTAAGATTTTTTTAATTCACAATTTCCTCTAATTATTAACCCTGTTTGCTAATATGGGCATTTTCTGACATATGGGTGCAGTTTATAAACAGTAAACACTATTACATGTAAAATCCAGACCTGTCAGCTTTACTCAAATAGTCATAAAACACAGTGTGTAGTAATACACCTGTAATGCCAAATGTTTGTTAGATTAATACCACTCAACTGTACAGATTTTCACAGAATGTCCTGAGTTTGGACTCATATTTTTGGTCCGTTTTTCATAAAATTGGTTTTCTGGCAAATTAGTGATAAATCATTAAAGACTGAAGTTAGAAAGTAATGACGGACATTTGAGTTTCAGACTCCATATCCTTTAGAAAATTTATGCTAACACAAAACCAGTTATTCTATCAACTTTCTAAGTTTGTAAGATCAATATTTAAAGATTGTCCCTAAGTTTGGGCCTTGGTCCCACTTCTATTTATGACTGTGTCCAGATTTCTTGCTTTAAGAGTTTGAGAGATATGATTAAAATTCAACCTGCAGTATGCTTTTGCAGTTACCATCATGGTATGCTGAATTATTTACAGCATTAAAGGGGACATTCTTTTCTCTCATCCAAATAAATGGACAAAACAATTAACATTTAACAATGGATATCATGAATACTATACATTGCCTCTCCCCTTCGGTTATAACAGTCTATGTTTATTTCATGATTTCATATAACTGTTAACACTGTTTTCTGTAATACAGGTGCAGTTTACTAACAATACACACAGATTCATCTATACCAGGGGTGGGCAAACTTTTTGATTCCTGGGCCACATTGAGTTCTAACATTTGACAAAGGGGCCAGAACAGGAGCAGATAGATGGCATGCTTTGAAAACATCACCTCATTGGGGGAAAAATACACATCTTGGGATATGGAGAAAACATGTGCTTTAATTTCCAATGAAAATGAAGAAAAGCATTACAATAAAATCTCTGACTTCGAAATGAGTCTTTAAACACTGAAAATCAAATAAATGACCATTTTATTTTAAAGCACTGAAAGTTCTGTTATCCTTCAGGATATCACCATCACTCTCCTCCTGACTGTCTTTTTTTCAAAACGGCAGGGAGATGCAGATGTACTTGTCCTGTTCCTTTTATTCAATTTGTTTCCCGGTGCCAAAAGTCAACAACGACCAGTGCAAGGGTGAAACAGTTGCAGCAAGTCAGTCTGTGAGTTATATTTGATCTGCGCGCGCACTGTTTATTTTAACAACGTATGATCCACGAGACACACACATACACATTTTAATGGGAGCAGTGTTGTTGGTCTCCAGCGCATCAAAGTCTGGAGTTAGTTTTGTTGTGGCGATTCTCAGGATGGATCTGAGGTGTAGGTCTGTTAACTTGGATCTGTGGCTGGCTGTGTTGATGTTCATGATGCTGAAGGTCTGTTCACACGAAGAGGTAGGAGGAACAAAGCCAACATCATCTGCACTTTTTAGATTTGGAAGCACGCCATCATTGAGTGAAGCATAGAAGTCATTTAGTTTCAGAGAGCTGAACTTCTCTTTTAAGGCAGGGTCGGATTGAAGGTCGATCAGTTCGAGCTGAAGCTCCTCTGGAGCTGTTTTGGGGTCTTGTGACAGAGGAAAGGCCACCAATTGAAGTGACTTGTTAATTTTGTCGAAATCCAAAAACCGACAGCAGATATCTCCGTGCAGTGCATCCAGTGACTCACTGTATTTCTTTACTTTTGCTCAGGCCTCTTTCAGCGTGGCTAGTCTAGGAAAATGAGTGAATGACTTGTTCAAAATCTGCCTGGAGAATAAAGCCAGCTTGGATTTGAAGACTTTCACGTTTGTGTACATGTCATGCACAAACTGCTCCTTCCCCTGCAGTTTAACGTTGAGCTCATTCAAGTGTGAAAATACGTCCGTAGCAAATGCAAAGTCACACATCCAGCTCTTGTTGCTCAGCTCAGGAAATTCATCAGTCTTCCCCTGCCACTCCAAAAACACGCCAATCTCCTCTTTGAGCTCCACACAAACACTTTCCCAAACTCAACCAGCGGACACGGGAGTGATAAGCAGGTCCTGGTGATCATCAGTTTCCTCCAGGAACGCAATGAACTGACGGTGCTGAAGTCCCCGTGCGCGTATAAAGTTGACGAGTTTCACCACATCTAGTAAGGAAACATCAGAATTGCAGGGGAAATAAAACATTAACAAGGTTAATTTATTAAATTTTTTCAAGTTTGGCGGGCCGAATCAAAACGTTTAACGGGCCGCATGTGGCCCCCGGGCCGTAGTTTGCCCATGCCTGATCTATACTATCCTAAGCGTCATTCTGTCATTGCCATTCCTTCTTTCTTGGTCTCTATCTCCCCAACCACTCAACCACTCATGAACAGTTGACATAGCTTCAAGGAATTGCTGAGACAAGCATTTTGTAGAACTTACATACTGTGTACATTTGATTTTTTTTAGTTTTCTTCCTTCTGTAATTGTAAACATTAACATCTGAATGTCACTTTTCCTTACAATTAAACCAGGCATAACTGACTTCTTGGATTGTGGATTTGGACTAGTTATCGTTTGATAATGGAATTCTTTAAAGCATAATATCCAGTGTTCCTTTTGCCTCAAGGCTGTGCAAAGTTATATTACCGGTGATATAAAGCTTTCTTGCCCTGGTCTCCACTGCAAAGATACCAGAGACTTATTCTATTTAACAAAATCCAATAAATTAAAAGAAATATATATATAAATATATATATATATATATATATATATATATATATATATATATATATATATATGTGTGTGTATAGAGTGCTGGATTTACGAAAGCTTGCACAGAGTTGTAGAGTAGTGTAAGATGTCAAACAGGCAATATGTCTGCCGTGCGATCCAGGAACAGCCGGCAGGGGCATGCACAACAGCTGCTAAAGCTACTCTTGCATGGACAGCATCATGGTATGCAAATTACCTCATCTGCTGCTGAAAACTATGCAAATGAGGTAAATTTGCAATCCAGGAAACATTAACCTGTCCGTGGAAGATTAGTGTTATCAGCAGAAATGTACTCAGTTGGTAACGGAGTACCGTTCTGCAAATAGCTAAATGGAGCTATGACAGCTCCAAATAAAGGATGCATACAGTTAAGGAAGCATTCCAATGGCCAAATATAAGGCCACTGGCATTTATAAATGTTTAAAAATATAAAAATCTAACTTTTTTTTCCCCCAATCTCCGATGTTTTTGCATAGTGCAGCACCGCGTAAATGTGCAGCACTTTAAAAAACAAGAAAATAATTTAAAAATAGCCAAAAATAGGCATTTTCACTAAAAAGCTTATTCTGCCATGCAGGTGAATGGCAGGCTGAAGACAACATGGCCACTAAGTAGTGGTTGCTAAGGGGGCGGGGAGCTCAGTGTGAGAGATGTAACCATGCATTAGTAGGCAATCCTATGCTAATGAGGATAAGGATAGTGAATCCCAATTTTCCCCAGCATGTGAGCCATGTCCCAAGAGTGTAAGAGTAGGAGTAGGTGAGTAGTAATATAGGTGACATCATGAGGGGGTGTGTCAGAAAGGCTGTAAGCTAATTGGAGCATAGTGGCTTGTGTTTGCCCTGAGTTGCTCAGGATTGCAAGAGGCGTGCCTACAGTTGTCCTGTTTGAAAACCTGAAACTAAAGGTCCACACTGTTAAAAGATCGGAAATTTCTTGCAAACATGCACACAGCATGTATGCTAGTGTGTGTTTGTGTGCACGCATGTGCGCGTGTTTGCGCTTGTTTGCGCGGTGCTGCCCCGGGTGGAAACAGAAAGGCAAAAAGGAAGGAAAAGAAGTAGTAGAAAGTTAACCAAGGAGAACTAGCAGAGCTGCCATGTGAAATATATCAGAATCAGCCAATTACACAGGCAGCAGACTAGCCCAGCCAAGCACTTTAAACTCTGCAAATAGCATTCCCCTCTGTTTTTTTCCCCAAGAAATCTGCAATGCTGCAGTATACAAACAGGGAAAGCTTAAAAAGCTTAAGTCAAACAAAATGTTAGGGGCTGCTCTTGCTATCATAAACCAACATGTGCAAGGTGCTGCGGGTGATGATGTTGTGAATGCTGCTGAGCAACCCGCAGTGAGGAGACGGAGAAGAGTGTACAGACCCAGGGTAACCTACCAGGGGCTACATGAGCTGGAGATAGTTGGGCACTATAGGGTGGACAGAGACCTCCTACAGCAAATTGTTGAGCTGTGCCGGCCATGCCTCTCACACAGAACCAACAGAGGGGAACCCATCACAGTGGATACCAAGGTATGTGTTGGCATACGAATACTAGCTACAGGTACCTTCCAAGGACCAACTGGTGATATGATGGGGATTTCACAGGCATCAGCATCCAGGGTACACCACCAGTTCCTGGATGCCATGTCAGCACATGCCAGTGACCATGTATATTTCCCCAATTCCCATGAGGCAATGGCCAGCAATATGCGTCTTTTCCTCCAAATAGCAGAATACCCTGAGGTAGTGGATGCAATAGACTGCACACACATAAACATCAAAGCACCACTCAGTGAGCGAGGTAGGGTCTACATCAACCACAAGGGCTTCCCTTCCATCAACTGCCAGGTCATGTGCGATGCCCAGGGCATAATAATGAATGTGTGTGCTGGCTGCCCTGGAAGCTATCACGATTCCTACATCTGGCATCTGACACAGCTGTACCAGAGATTTGCCAATGGGGACATCCCTGATGGGCACCTAGTGGGGGATGCTGGATACACACTGGAGCCGTGGCTGATGACACCCATCAGAAATGCACACACACCTGAACAAGAACTCCATAATGAGGCACACGCACAAACAAGAAACATAATTGAGTGTGTGTTTAGGATGCTCAAGTCACGTTTCCGGTGCCTGGACACATCTGGTGGAGCCTTGCAGTACTCACCAACTACATGTACCCAAATTGTTATGGTATGTGCTATGCTATACAATATGATCCTGTGGAAACAGCTGCAGCAGGAACAGCATGGGGCTGGGCCAAACAGCCCCGCACCATTGCCAAGGCCTGCACAGGCACAGTGTGACTTGGAGGAGGAACAACCTGAGCCTGCCCCAGTAGGCAGAAGTAGGCGTGCCCAGTATGCCCTGGCCTTGGCAAAGAGGCAACGCATAGCACATACACTGACTCAGTAGGAACCCTGGAAATGACACCTCTCTCGGATTCGCACATAAAGTAAAAGGGATGCCTAACTTGACACTACCTGTTTTCAAACATGTATAGGGAGTGTACTATGTGCATCAGACATAGGCAGCCCTGCAGCACCACCTGAGGCATGAGTGCCCTATTTTAAGCAATATAAAGCACTGCTAAGCATATTTTACCAGTACTGAGCATATTTAAATCCAATTGCACGTAGCTGCGAGCTGCACTAACCAGCGCAATATCGGGCAATGGCGGGCAACGTTGGGCAATGTTGGACAATGGTGGGCAAAGTCGGGCAAATTTGGGCAAAGTTAGGTAAACACACTCACACCTGCTTTACTGTTCCTTAACTAGTCAGGTCTGCCCAGCAGAAAAATAAAAAGCAGTGACAGGGCTCGAACTCAGGATAATGTGCACTATAGTCACAGTACTGAACCACTAAGCCATGACAGCATTTCACTGGCACAGACACAACTTACATCACTCACACATACCAGTTGGGGTGTCACATACCTAACAGTCACAGCCAGCAGGACAATTGTAGACAAACGCAAACACAAACAAATGCTGTATCATGCCCTCTGAAGAGGCATATGAGTAATCTCCCCCCAGGCCTATGCAGACAGATAACAGCAGGCCAGGCAATGTGATGTGGGTTGGGTAGGCTATGAAGTCACAAACTAATATGTGTATAATTGGAAACTAAGGTCTGTAGTACAGTAGTATGCCTCAAGCCAGTATGATAGGCAACAGTACAGACTGAAATGGAGTACCTGACATACCAGTGCAGGCCTAGCAAATGTGTATAAGTGTCAGGTGTACCCCTCATGCTATGTACACCCACAATAACAATCAGGTGTGCCCCCCCAGGTAGAAATGTACAAATAATAGCTGCCCCCCCGTATGTAGAAATGTTGATAAGTCTATGCAAATGGACTCATGTACGCCCTGCAGTCACAGCATGCTTCCTGTCGATGTACAACACAAAGGTGAGCCCTGAAGTAAAAACCAACTTGATTTTTCACACACATATACTATATATGCCATTAGTGGGCATGCTCACACACTTAAACAAATTTAGCAAATTTCAGTCAGCAACATACTGAAAGGTCATACTGAGCATGCTCACACACTTAGGCCATGTCTGAGTACAGAAGTGGGCCACACATATCTAGCAGTTGCAGTTCTCTCCAGACACTTGTCACTATTCACCAATCCTGCCTTGCGCACACAGTGATATGAAAACAGACCCATATAATATATTGGACCCCTGTCATAATCAAACTATGTACTAGAAGTACTTAAGTTGTTCAAAGAAAGTGAAAATCCAGAGAAGATCAGTAAATCTCCGATCAGTATCATCAAGAAACAATGAGCACTCCTAACATTATCCAAGCCATGTTCTGGCAAAAATATTGCCAAAGAGTCCATAGAGAACCATGAAGCTTTCTTTCGCTATGTCATAAATATCAATGTAAACTCATATATGTTCTGTGTCAGTGCAAAGTGTAAATGAATACATGTACATGACTGACATTGCCAACATCTTGTCAGACAGGTTCATACATATTTGCCCCCCTCTCACTGACAAAAGGGCCCATTACCATACCTGGAGATTGTGAAAACCCAGAAATCACATATACAATGGTTAAACAGCTCTATCCAAACCTAATAACATGGCATCTATGGGATGACATGGTTTCCCTGGCTGTGTCATATGTGAACTCCAAAACAAACAGACCTTGCACCTGAACAGTCTGTTGAGACTAACCCTCTGTATAGGATATGAAACTGTTGAAAGGGTTACAGCAACATTTGGCACACTCCACAAGTGTTGGTGCATGACAGACCATGGGAACTATTGTCTAATAAGCCTAATAAGCCAGATCTGCAAGGCCATGGAGTCCATCATTATGGAACTCATAAACAGAGCTAACCAACCCTACCCATTTTGGTTTAGTCAGGGGCAGATCATGGTTCATAAACCTACTAGACAGTTTTCAAGGCAGTCACCCAGGACATACATCAATGAAATGAGCTGCATACAGCCTACATAGACCTTGAAAAGCCCTTTTCCAACATCGCACACAAGTGTCATATCCACAAAATCAAAAACCTGTGCATAAACACATATGTCATCTGATGGATTGCCAACTGGGGCACAGATAGATCCCACAAGGTAAGAATTGTGGTCTCCATGTTGGACTGTAACCTGGTAAGAACTGCTGTCCCCCATGGCTCAGTCCTGGGACCCCTCCTGTCTGGTGTATACTTTTCAGAAATACAGTCAAACACATGAGGGCTATGGTAAGCAAAGTTTGTGGATGACTGCAAAAAGGTTGTCATAATCAATGTTTGGGACTACAGAGACATCCTTAAAAAGGGTCTCAGTCAGACAAATGTGGTGTCAAAATTATGGCCTCGAGCTACAGTCATACAAATACCACATAGGTGCCAACACCTTAAATATGGAGGTAATAATAAGGGATCTATGGACACATGTGGATAGTCATCTCTACTTCCAGAAACACATTCACAAAGTGGTTAGAAAATCATGCTGTGTATTCCCACAAATTGCCAAGGTCTTTGCATATAGGTCAAAGGAGGTTCCCTCTACTCATCAGTCATGAGACCCATCAGAGAGTATCACGGCACACTTACAATGAATCTGTCTAGGCACATTCATCAGCTGGAAAGACCACTGAAGTACCTCACCAAGAGGATTTCTGGCCTCAAACAGTTGCCCCATGCAACAAGACTGAAGTTAACTCAATCTGTATTCTGTTGCATGCTGTCTACTCAGGCAATCTCTGCCCAACAGACAGGTCCATGTCCAATGCAGAACTGATGTAAATGCTCTGTCTGAAGTAAACCCAAGCTCACTGTGCCACATGCTCTAGGGATATCATCATCACAACAATAACTAGAACATGATTGAAGGATACATTACTAACTCACAGACTTCCCCTGCTTTGGAACAGGATCCCAACCTACATTAAGCTGAGTCCCTCACTGACACTCTTCCAGAGGAGCCTTGATGAGTGTATGTGAAACTGAACTGTCACACCATGGATCACTTCATCAGCTCTACTACACAGAGGCCTAGGGAACTAACCCCATGTGTGGTGATAGCTGCACACTCTGGCCATACTAATATATGCCTTCAGGCAGATAGCTTATTACCTACCTATGTACTTATATATATGTAGGGGGAACACAGCATAATAAGCCAAAGATGGATGGGCAGAGATGTGTGTAAGAGGGTGACCATGACAGGGAGCCATCCTGGACTATCCCACCCAGCACACATCCCAATGGCACAAAAGACATGAGGTGCACATCTCTCCCACTGTACATAACAGCCACCAGTATCTGTAAGTATTACAGTGTATGTGGTCCATGTGCCTGCAGTACAACATGACTGCACAATGAAGTACACATCTACTATCTGTAGACATGTACCTGTCACATAGGTTCGCAGGTATTTAGTAGACTACCTTCACGAAGGCATATATTAGCCTTGGCAAGTTGTGCAGCTTTCACCATCCCATTGTGTAGTCTCCTAAGTCCTAGTTATAATAGTTAGTACCGTAAGCCTCTTTCTAGTGGGGCTGCTGATGTGATGCCTGGCATGAATTGCCTGTTTCCCATCCACTCATCAAGGTTCCTATTGAAGAGTGTCAGTGAGGGAATCTGTCTTATGTACATTGGGACTCTGTTCCACAGTAAGGCAAGTGTCTGAGATGGTACTCTATCCCACCAGCATGTTGTATTCATTGTTGTGATGAGGTTCATATCCCTGGAGTTTGTAGTGTGACTCAGTTTTGTTATCCGTAGATGGAGCATGTTCAACAGTTATGTGTTCGACATGGCTCTGTATGTTAGGCAGAGTGTGCTTCTTTGTAGGCGGTATGCAACTGAAAACAGATTTAGTTTACCAGTTGTGTTGCAAAACACAACTGTTTGAGGCCAGTAATCCTCTTGGTGAGGTACCTCTGTGGTCTACAGCTGCTGGATATGCTTAGTCGAGTACATCCAAAATGGTGCACTGTACTCAATGATGGGTTTGATGACTTAAGAGTAGAGGGCCACCACTACCTCTTTTGATCCTGATGCAAACCCTTTGTTGATTAGGTGGGCCACATAGGATTTCCTAATCACTTTGGCAACATGGTGAAAGATGACTATTTACTTGTGTCCCCAGATCCCTTATTACCTTGTCAGTTTTTAGGGGGTAACACCTATGTGGTAGTTTGTGAGTACTTTGTTTTCACCAAAGGGGATTACTATGCATTCTTTCACATTGAGCTTGAGCTATAATTCTGTCACCACACATCTGTTCTCATAGAGTCCCTTCTGGAGAATATTTGTGTCATCCGGGGAATCTATTATGACAAACACTTTACAGTTCCCAGCAAAATTAGTCAACCACAACCCTCCTGTGTTGGTATGTACTTTTGAAAAGTCTATACCAAACAGGAGGGACCCCAGGACTGAACCCTGGGGGACACCAGTTGTTACTGGTGTAGAGTCTGACATGTAGCCAGCAACACTTAATTTGTGGGATCTATCTGTGAGCCAGTTTGCAATCCATCTTGTGATGTATGGATTCATGCCCACGTTGGTGAGTTCATCTTTGATACCTGACTGGGGAATGGTGTCAAAGGCCTTAGCAAGGTATAGGTAGGCTGTGTGGAGCTCATTTCAATCATCTGTAGCCTGGGTAACTGTCTCAAAGAAATCCACCCAGTTCAGGAGGTGTGATCTGCATTTGATGAAGCCAAACTGGGTGTGCACAACTGTGTGAAGGTTCCCAATGTCTTTATTGTTGACTTCCATTATGATTGGCTCCATTGCCTTGCAGATCAGACTCATCAGGCTCATAGAGTGTAAATGCCAAGGGTCTTTTGTGGCCCCACCCCTGTGGAGTGGGAAGAAAGCTGCTGTGCAACATTCTATGGGTACATATCCTATAGAGAGGATGTAGAGAGAGGTGTAGATATCCTTAATGAAAATGGATACATCCCCACCCTATGTACTATGATCCAGGTTCTGATGCTGGAAGGTATGGAATGAGTATTATCCTGGTAGTGCTGGTGTGCTCTCTGGAGCATTGAACTAGGTTTCTATTACTGCACAGATATCAATATTCTCCATATTGAGAAGTGTCTCGAGTGTGTGCATTTGGAGGCTGAGACTTCTGGCAATGAGTAGCATTTAGCTCACTTTGTGGTTATTTATGTTAGTTACGGGGTTTGGTTTGTCCTGCGTGACCAGTTTTCCACACCTGAAGTCAATGCCTCATTGGTCTGATCTGACCATAAGCTAATTACCCTACATATCCACATTATGCCCCCACCCCCATTAAGGAAACCATGTTAAAAAATTTCTCCAAAGCCAACTTCATGCTTCTTAAGACAGAAGTGGTGAACTTCAGGACACCCATGCAGATGGACAATACAGTCACGACTACTGAATCTTACACAATTGCACTTTATAAGCACTTACATGAGTGCATGTGCTATCCCAAACAGAACCAAGATGCTATCCTCCAAGAAAAGGAAGTCAATCTGGTGGTCTCCTGCCATAAACAAACTGTACAACAGAAGGAAGAAACTGTTACAAAAGAGGGCAAAATCCCATGAGTGGAGGAGCTCCCTGGTCAGCCTCAGTAAGAAGCTGCGATCCTTGATAAAACCCTCCAAAGCTAGTTATGAAAACAAAATCGTCACTGATTCAAAAGACAACCACAAAGCATTCTACAGCTATATCAAGAATCTCAATGGCAACACTCAGATCTGCTCTGAGTTACAGCACAATGGCACTAAATATACAGACCCAACTGATATTGCCAACATACTGGCAGATAGGATCAGTGCTAATTTTACCCCCTCTCACCCATGAAAGAGCCCATCTCTATACCGGAAGAGTGCAAAGTTGCTGTCATCACAGCTGCACAGGTTAAAAACCACACTCTCCAAATCCAGGAACACAGCATCCATGAGACCAGACAACATCCCAGGCTGCTATCTACATGAACTACAGAACGAACTGGCACCACACCTAAGTATCATGTTCAATCATAGCCTCACCTCAGGCTTTGTGCCTGCTGAATGGTGCAAAGCAACGGTGATCCCACTACACAAGGGGGAGCTACCACGGACCCTGGGAACTAATGCCTCATTAGCCTGATGAGCCTGGTCTGCAAGGCCATGGAATGTATCATCACGGAACTTATAAACAAAGACATTGGTAATCTCCAAACTCTGGACCACAACCAGTTTGGGTTTGTAATAGGCAGATCATGTCTCCTAAACCTGATAGACTTCTTTGAAGCAGTCACCAAAGCCGCAAACAAGGGTAAGGTGGTTCACACAGCCTATCTAGATCTTGCCAAGGCTTTCAACACCATCCCCCACTCTGTTATTATAGATAAACTCACTAAACTAGGTATAAATCCCTATGTCACAAGATGGGTTGCCAACTGGCTCACTGACAGAACCCACACTGTGAAAGTAGCAGACTCCAAATCCGACTTCAGACCAGTGACAAGTGGAGTACCATAGAGTTCAGTCCTGTGTCCTGTCCAGTTTGGTATCTACTTCCCTGAAGTACTGGCTAGCACAGAAGGTCTTTGGCTAATGAAGTTCCCAGATGACTGCAAACTAGGCCATAATCGAAACTACTAACGATGTGGACATCCTACAAAAGGGCCTCACTGAGACAGATGCCTGGTGTCAAAGCCGTGGCCTCAAGCTCAATGCCAAAAAGTGCATTGTGATCCCCTTTTGTAAAAACTCTGTACCCATGAACTACAACATAGTATACTTAACACCAAAAGTGTGATAAGAGACCCTGGGACACAGGTGGATAGTAGTCTTTCCTTTGATAATCACATTGCCACAGTAGTCAGGAAATCCTTCTGTGTGGCACACCTCATCACAAAAGGTTTCTCATGCAGAAAAAAAGAGGTAATTGTTCCCCTCTACTCATCACTCATTAGATCCATTATAAAGTACAATGCCCCTTTTGGTATGTACCTCACAAGACATCTACAACAACTGGAAAGGCCACAGAAATACCTCACAAAGAGGATTACCAGCCTCAAATACATGCCCTACACCAACCATCTCAAAACACTCCAGCTTTACTCTGTCATATATCACCTACTCAGAGGTGATCTCTGCCTAACATACAAAGCTATGTCAAACACAGGGCTGTTGGACATGCTCCAATTAAAAAATTCCCAATCCCTCTGAGCTTCAGCCCCAAAACTCGGACCAAAATACAAAAGGAGAGGGTGTATCCATTTTCATAAATGATGCCCACACTTCCAGGTTAGTGGCACAGCACGAGGCCTCTGAGACCATCCAAGTGCAACTAACAGTGGGAAAAGCTGCTTATCAGATCATAGCCTGCTACAGCTCACCTACCTTCTCTCAGGACCCTCACTCAGCATTCCTGAGAACACTGGAAAATATAAAGGTCCTACCAAACACCAAGATATTAGGAGATTTCAACTACCCAAACATTGACTGGGAGAATTACTCAAGTACAAACTCCTTTGCTCAGTGCTTCCTAGAGTTTATAAATTCAAACGCCCTGGAACAGCTGGTCACCACACCCACTAGAGGTGACAACATACTTTACCTGATCATCACCAATATGGGGGATCAGTGTTCCACACCAGAGGTAAACCCCTCACTGGTAAGATCAGATCATAAACTAATCACACTGGAAATCCATATCCCGACCTACCCCCAGTCAAGGAAACCACTGTGAAAAACTTTTCAAAAGCAAACTTCACACTTCTCAAGACCAAAATGGAAAGTTTCAAAGCCCCCTTGCTAAAGGATAATGCTATCCAATCCACAGAATCCTTTACAAGTGCATTCTATGAGCATCTACAGGGATGCATGGATCGAGCCATCCCAAGTAAAACCAAGACTCACTCCTCCAAAAAGAGGAAACCAGTCTGGTGGACCCCGGTCATAAATAAGCTATACAACAAAAGGAAGAAACTACTACATGATAGAGCAAAATTCCAAAAAGGAAAGGCATCACTGATCAATATTAGCAAGAAACTACGATTGCTCATAAAATCATCCAAGGCCAGTTTCAAAAGAAAACTGCCAAGAAATCTAAAGATAACCACAAAGCCTTCTTTAGCTATATCAAAAATTTAGGTGGCAACTCTCAAATATGTTCTGAGCTACTGCAAAATGGCAAAAAATACACTGAACCAACTGACATTACCAACATCCTGGCAGACAAGTTCAGTGCAAACTTTACCCCCCTCCCCCAAAAGGGCCCGTGTCCATCCCAAAAAAATGCAGAACCCCAGACATCACGGACATGCAGGTGAAAACAGCCCTCTCCAAAGCTAAGAACACAGCATCAATGGGACCAGATGGTGTCCCAGGCTGCATCTTACACGAGCTCCAAAAGGAACTAAACCCTCCCCTAAATTCACTGTTCAGACTCAGCCTTACCACAGGCTATGTACCCAAAGAATGGCGTACAGCAACAGTCATCCCACTCCACAAAGGTGGTGCCACAACAGAACCTGGGAACTATTGCCCTATAAGCCTGACCAGCCTGGTCTGCAAAGCTATGGAGTGAATTATCATGGAACTCATAAGCAGAGACATTGGGAACCTCCAGACACTGGACCCTACCCAATTCGGCTTTGTTAAAGGCAGATCCTGCCTCCTAAACCTAGTTGACTTCTTTGAAACAGTTACCAAGGCCATAGATGAAGGGAAGGTAGTCCACACAACCTACCTGGACCTCGCTAAGGCCTTTGACACCATTCCCCACTCCAGCATCATAGACAAGCTTACCAGCTTGAACATTAACCCCTATGTCATGAGATGGGTGGCCAACTGGCTCACGGATAGAACACACATGGTCAGAGTTGCAGGTGCCATGTCCGACTCTAAACCAGTCACAAGTGGTGTCCCACAAGGCTCGGTCCTGGGACCCCTCCTGTTCAGTACATACTTTTCTGAGGTACAGGCAAGCACAGGAGGACTATGGCTGACCAAGTTCATAAATGACTGCAAACTGGGGGCCATTATCGACTCTCCGGTTGACACAGACATCCTCCAGAAGGGTCTTACAGACACAGATTCCTGGTGTCAAAACCATGGCCTCAAGCTGAATGCCAAAAAATACATAGTCATCCCCTTTGGAAAAAAAAAGTGCCCACAAATTACCATATAGGTGGTAATCCACTAGGTATGGAAAATGTAATTAGGGGCCTGGGTACCCAGGTAGATAGTAATGTCTCCTTTCATAATCACATTGCCAAAATGGTTAGAAGTTCCTTCTATGTAGCCCACCTAATCACGAAAGGGTTCACCTCTAGATCAAGAGAGGTCATTGTGCCCCTCTACTCATCACTCATTAGGCCCATAATAGAGTACAATGCCCCATTTGGTATGCCCCTTAATTGGCACATGCAACAGCTGGAAAGACCACAGAAGTACCTCACCAAGAGGATCATGGGCCTCAAAGAGATGCCCTATGCAGCTCAACTAAAGAAACTCCAGCTGTATTTGGTTGCTTACTGCCTGCTCAGAGGTGATCTATGCCTGACGTATAAGGCCATGTCCAACCCGGAATAAATGGACATGTTCCACCTCAAGAAAACCAAATCTCTTAGAGCCACATGCTCCAATTAATTAAACCTCAGCACAGCAATAAACAGGATGTGCTGGAGGGATAGATTCCTGTCCCAGAGACTTCCCTCACTCTGGAATAGAATCACAGTTTATGTTAGGCAGAGCCCCTCGCTGACTGTCTTCAAGAGGAATCTTGACGAGTGGATGGGAAATCGTAAATTTACCTCTGGGATCACTTCAGTGGCCCTGCTAGACAGAGGCCCAGGAAACTAATTGAAAAGGGAGGCAAAAGCCAACACATTCTGGCTAGGCTTATAAATGCCCTTGGGCAAATAGCCCAGTACCTACCTATGAACGCTCTAGGGACCTAAACCTTGTCACCACAATAAACAGAACATGCCAGAGGGATAGATTACTGTCCCAGAGACTTCCCATACTCTGGAATAAACTACCTATCTATATCAAACAAAGCTCATCATTAGCACTCTTCAAGAAAAATCTTGATGATTGGATGGGAAATAGGAAATTCACCCCGGGAATCACTTCTGTGTCTCTGCTCGACAGTGGCACAGGAAAATAAATTTCTTGGGTGGCAAAAGCCAGGGTACCTTTTTGGCTGGGCTTGTATAGGCCACAGGGCCAATAGCCTAGTACCTACCTATGAACCTATGAACCTTTGAGCCTTGCCTAAAAAAGGTAATATGGGGACAGCAAGAGCCTTGACCAGTATTCGGAAGCATAGGGGCAACAGGTGCAAACCATCTATAGCAAAGCAACGAGGCTTTTCTATCATGTCATCACAGGCAGACAGGGACTGGATTCCCTTTGAATGACACCAGAAGCTCAGACAATTGTTGAAGTTTATCGTCTTTCTGTTATATTGCAGTATCATGTAGGTGAAGGTAAGATGCTACTCAAGGTCAGGGTCATACCAGCCTGGGCTACATGATCATAGAGCTACTATACATCTCTTGTCATGTTGTCTTGGGAGGTATGTCTCAGATAATTCACACTGACATGTACAAAGAACGCATCATATATGTACCTGTTCTGGAGTGATGTAAGTGCTTGTATAATGTGGCGGATCATAGCACCTGACAGACAACTGACAGTAACCTTCCACTTGTCCAGCCGAGTGAGTGGCACATCTGTGTGCCTGACTATGAAGTCACCTATTACTAGTGTGTTGGGTATGTTGTTTTGCCTTAGGGCCTGTTGTGAGGCACACTGCTTTGGTGTATTATGTGTTTTCTGGCATGTGCTTGGAGGTGCATGTTGCTTGCTTGTCTGCTTAGGAGGACACTTTCTCTTTTTCAGATTGATATTTGTATTCTCTGAGTATGGTAATGAGTATTTATGTGTGTGTTTTGCTGGTGCTTATATTGTAGGTCTATGTGAGACAGTTGGTGTTGTGGTTGTATGACCCTACTCCTCCTGACTGTATTGTCCAGTATTGGGTTGACAGAGCTTAGCCACCAGTTTGACCCTGTATGTGCCAGCATGTGGTGCATCAACCCATATATGATATGGTCATGGCCTATGCATACAATACACTCACAATACAACTAGTATGATAAGCCTGCTGAGGTTAGCAAATGTGAAAAAAACCTTTGGGCAAACTGTCAGCAAGTAATGTCTGTATTGCACCCTGTAACTCCATATTGCTTGCTGAAGTGTAAAGGCGTACTTAGTTTGGATTAAGAACCCCGCCCTTGCCAACTGTGTGTGTGTGTGTGTGTGTGTGTGTGTGTGTGTGTGTGTGTGTGTGTGTGTGTGTGTGTGTGTGTGTGTGTGTGTGAGTATGTGTGTCTCCCTGGGGAGAAGCAACCTTTTTGGAGAATACTCACACCCCTTAAAAGTGGTATACTCATCTTTGTGAAGTCTAATGATGTCACCATCCTACAAACATACCTGTGGAAAGAAAAAATCCCATTAATGTGTATAGCGTGTTGTGTAATTGCGTACTGCTGTCGTATCCTAATGTTGTTAGGCAGTGGTTTGAATCCTGCCCTTGCCAACAGTGTGTGTGTCTACCGGGGGAGGAGCATTTTGGAGAATACTCACACCCCTTAAAATTGGTATTCTTATCTTTGACAAGTCTGATGATGTCACCATCCTACAAATATACCTGTGGAAAAATGAAATCCCAGTAACGTGTATAGCATGTCATGTAAATGCATGCTGTTGTAATATCATAATGTACTTATGAAGGAGTTTGAATCTCACACTTGCTGACTGTGTGTGTGTGTGTTCCAGGTGTTTGAGAGTGTGTGACACCGTTGGTCAATGTGGAGTGGGTTTTGATTTTTTAGTGTATGACATATCACAATGACAACTGTATGTGCATTACACATGTAAGGTAGCTGTGGGGCAAAGCCATATACATACATGTGACCTCAATTATTTCATAGGTGGGTACTCTGCTTTTTTCATGAACGCATCTGTTATCTTTGCCAGAGCGTGCTGGCACTTTCCAGACCTTAGGTCACTTCTGTATGCTAGTGACAAGCTTAGCCACTGCAGTGATCCCTGGGCTACGTCTTCTGTTTTATATCCACTCATCACGGTTTCTATTGAAGAGTGTAAGTGAGGGTTTATGCTTGACGTATATTTGAATCCTGTTCCAAAGCAAGCAAAGTCTGGCAAAGAAGACTAATTATTATAGGTGTGCAACAACCTCTGTGGATCTGCATGCAAACCCTTTATTGCTTATGTGCTCCACAGAGGGATTTCCAAAACCCTTTGGTAATGTGATTATCAAAGGAGAGATGACTAAACACATGGCTCTATGTATACATTAGTACCTGTTCCACATTTTGGGAGCTACTACCTATGTTGTACTCTGGGGATACTTTGTTTTCTAAAAGTGGATAACTATGCTTTCTTTGTCTTATAGCTTTACAGCATGAGTTTGACACCAGGTATCTGTCTCTATGATACCCTTTTGGAGGATGTGTGTGTCATCTGGAGAATAAAGTATAGCCCACAGTATGCATTTTCATCAAATGTGGCCAGACATATCCCTACTGTGTTTGCTTGTACCTAAGAAAGCTATATGCCAAACAGAAGTGGTCCCAGGACTGAGTGCAGGTGAATACCACTTGTTACTGGCATAGAATTGTACATAGAGGCTGCAAATGTTACTGTGTGTCCTACATCTGTGCGTCAGTTGTCAATCCATCATCTAACAATTGTTTATGGTCAGTCTGTTGAGGTTATGTATAATACCAGAATATAGGATGGGTATGAATTGCTGGTGAGTTATAGCTTGGCTGTGTGGACCTCCCCTCCCTCACCTATAGCCTTGTTAACTGGCTTGAAGTCTACTAGGTGTATGAGCCATGATCTGGGCTTTAGAGAACCTAAGTGGGTATGATGCAGTGTTTGCAGGTTCATAATGTCTCTGTTAATGAGTTCCATAATGCTATGCTCCATAGCCTTCCCGATAACATTTGTCTGGCTTATAGGGTGAGAGTTTCCAGGATCTGTTGTAGTTCTACCCTTAATCAATTTATGTTAACATTTGCACTGGGTGTGATGAGGGTAGACAGGTTTAGGAATAAGTATATTAGAGGGTCAGCCCAGGTTTGAAGATTAGTAGACCAAGCCAGATAGGCAGGATTAAGTTGGTTTGTACATGTGCTGAGGAGGGATGCAGAGTATATTGTGAAATAGATGATAAGGATGAAGCCGCCAGGTAACAGGAAAAGAGGAATGCCTAAGATGAGGTTTATGGCTGTGGTGAGAGAGGACATGCAGGTGGATGGTGTGACAGCACAAGATGCAGAGGGCAGGAAGAAATGGAAACAGATGATCTACTGTGGTGACCCCTAATGGGGGCATCTGAAAGGAGATGAAGAAGATGTTGTAGCTCAACCCTTGTGGACTGTGAACACAATTACAGTGCATCATTTCACAAGTATGTAACCTGTATAGAGGCTGCATCTGGACAGAGTGTTTAGGTGAGTGGTGACTTCATATGTCAGCTTGTGTATGACACAGCCAGGACACTGTCCAGTACCATTGCCACTATGGTTTGGACTTTGGTAAAGAGATGTTTTAACTAGTGTGTCGGTGAATCATCAGGTTTTACATTCTTCAGATCTGGAAATGTGGCCCTTGTGTAACGACAGGGTGGTGAAATCTGCATTGAAACTGTCTGACAAGAAATTGGTTATGTCAGTCAGATAAGTGTACTTTGTGACCATTTACATTAACTGTGACCCAATCTGAGATTCCCCCTGCAGATTATACACAACACTAAAGAAAGCTTTAGTGTTGTTTTTGGAATCCTTGCCATTTTGTATTTTGAAGCTTGCCTTGTATGTTTATTGAGGGATTGTATTTTCCCAATGATACTGACCAGAGGTTATCCCTTCTTGGTATGTAACTCTTTTTTGGTACAACTTCACACCTTCTAATATATATTTAGTTTATGGCAGGCATCCATGAGAATAATGCACTTTTACTGTATAAGTGAGAATTTCTTGTGTTTGTGATAGCACGGTCCATGCAACCCTGTAGGTGAACAGTGTGCATTACTAAAGGATTATGCAGCTGGGGCAGTGTTAACCTTAGTAATGTAAACCAATGACAGATAGCAACAACAGCATCACCCACAGCATGGTGTCAACCCATGTCATACACACACACATGCATACTCAAGTTCCAAAGTGTGTGCAGTACAATGCATACTGGCCACCAATAGAAACTATGGAGGGTTAACACTGGCCAATACAGGGCATGTCACCCTGCCCATGTATCCAATATGCATGTACATGCAGACAGTGCACCTCCACCATGTTCACAAATGGACACCTGCAAACCTGTGTTGCACATACCCCACACTTACTGTCCACTGTATAATGTATGCTGACACAACTACACACATCAGCCAAGTGGCACATGGGCAAATAAAACACAATTGGAATAAACACTGGTGAAAACAATACAACATTGCTAATTACAGCTTTAATGCATCATGCCTGCTCAGCTACACCTTCAAGGATGTCATTACACTTTACTGCTGACAACATGCTACACATCCAACCATTGCTATACTTTATTAAAGTCAACCTGTACATCAGCACCATGTTAGCTTGTTCCTGCATCAGTTTTAGAGATGACAGGAGGTGGCACAGGTTTCATCATATGCACAGGGTGTGTTGGTTTTCCAGAGGCCTACACTGAGCCATACAATCGACATGTGTGTGTGTGTGTGTTTGTGTGTGTGTGTGTGTGTGTGTGTGTGTGTGTGTGTGTGTGTGTGTGAGGGCCATGAGTACTGTTATGGGCCAATGTTGATGTAATGTGTGCGGGTATGTGTTTGCCCTAGGTTTCTGGCTTATGTGTGTGTGTCTGCATGCACACAGTGCCACCATGTGGCTGCTATATATGGAGATTTATGAGACAGCTACAGACTGTACCTGGCAGGCTTTACAGATCACCATCTCTGGCCATGGATACGGAACCTGTGCCTGGCAGGGGTACTACAGACAGTATCAGGTACTAATCCAGATTGGGTACTATCCAAAGAGGTTGACAAATGTCCACTGGATCCAGGTCCCTGCTGGGGCTGGCCAGAGCCACGTGCACGTGGTCTGCTAGGATGGTCTATGGACAGCACCCCACCAACATTGCTGGGGCTGGTACTGGCACTACGGGAGCGGCTGTGACTTGCTGGACGTCCACGGCGACCTCCAGCTGCTGATGTTGCGGGCATATGTCCACATCGACGTCTCAACCATACCGCACTGTCCTGACACATGGACATGACATTGTGGAGGACATCCAATGTCTCACCCCAACGTCTATCAATGACCTCAGTGTAGTTATGTATGGCACCTGCTAGGTCATGGATACTGTCATTTACAGAGGTGTAATGAGCCCCCTGTGCCCTTAGCCCCTGTCTGGTGTACTGCTCCATTTGTGTCTGTGCCTCCATGACAGCCTGGAACATGCATGTGGAGGAAAGAGGTGTGGCACATCTGCCAGGGGCATGATGACCAGCAGTGCTCTGATGAGAACCCCTGGGCATCTGCCTATGTGGTACCATTCCAGACATCTGGCTATGGCTGCTGTATCCTGATAGATGTGCCATAGATACCACACTGTCCTGGCCAGTGCCAACCGTACACTGTCCCTCAGCTAAGGGCAATGGTAATGATGGATGTACAGGCAGTATGACTGTGTGCATGGATGAGGTGGAGACTCATGTACTTTCAATTGGTGCCCCAACAAAAGACCCTGACAAACCTGCCTGTGCCTCAACACATCTATCCTCATCATCACTGTCTGTCTCAGTGACATCAGGTTCCCTGCTGTACTGAACCAGCCCCACCATGGCACCTGTGAGAGGAAAACAGGAAACACACTTTAAGACCTGAACATGACTTCAGACCACATGCGCACATGCACACATGCACACATGTACACACACAAAAATACACTCCTCCCTAAAGCAGACACACACAACACCAGCAATCACAGAACATACACAATAGCAGGTGATGGTGGGGTACAGTATCACAAGCAAAACAGTCATATCACACATATCAGCATGCAGAACATGTGTTGCTCAACAGCATGCAATGCAAGTGTAGTCAGTCCTTGTTACTAACAGTATACATGGCTTTGATGCATGTGTTTTGTTATTAGGTGATGGCCCTCCCCCTGGAACACAATGCATACATGGACACAACATTGCTGTGCAGGTATTCATAACCCTATAATGTACTGTGCACCATAACTCACAGGTGCACATACCATTGCTGGATGTGTATCTGTGTGTCAGATAGGTATCCAATGCTAATTACAGCCTCTGTGTCTTTAACAAATAATTGTGGACACATTTCTGGCACATGCATGATGAGTATTCACACAACATCATCAGTGGTGCATGGATAATTGATGGAATACCATTCAACCACATACCCAATGCATGGTACTTATAGTGAGTGTAGATCATATTGTGGACATACCAGTCTCATCCATGACATGGCATGCTAAAACACAAATGCATATTTAAACACTACACATACCCAATGTGTGTCGTATGACCTAGCCACTCAACAGCATCACAAGACATATAAGTTTCAGTTGTGCAAATGGTGATTGGTATGCATACTGTTTAGAGGTGCATATGTGTGCACACACACAACATTACGGTGTATAACAATGAAAGCTATATGTAGTACTGTGGTTACAATAACTGGATGGGGTATAGTACCATAGGCCATCATCATGAAGCATCAGGTGGTCACTCAAGGTTCCAAATGTTTCCCAAACCAGCACTAATCATGCTGTGCCGGAACTGTACTACCTTGGCTAAATTCACCATTTCACAACCAATTGTTACGTGAGTTTGTAAGGAGGCCAATAAGGAGCATTCCCTGACATGAATGTGTAGTGTGTTGCAGAGTGTTTAAATGCACCATGATAGGCCTCTACCCCTCAGATATATTGTGAGTAATGTGTGGATGAGATTTTGGATACTGGAGTGTGTCTTTACAGAGTGTTTGGGAATCCTTTATGTGTAGCATGTTAAAATGGTCTGTGCATGACATAGATGTGTATGTTATGTGCAAGTTGAGTATCAACTGTGTCTATCCCATGGTCACTGCAGTCTAGCCACATTTGTTTGAGATGGTCTGGGTATTGCATGTGTTTGAGGCAGCTAATCACATTAGTGAGATGTGCGTGCTCTTACACCAAACATGCACAGCATGCATTATAAGTAGGTGTATTAGATGTGTACATGGCCTACACCTTAGCTATGACATGCACTTTTTATTTACAATAATAAATGTAGAATACACTCACCAGCATCTGTCCGCTGCCTTGATGTCACCCCAGAGAGACCTATATAGAGATGAGACAGTTTGTCAGTGGCCACAACTGTGGCATTGCTACTGTGTGTTTGCAATCTTACAGTACAACAACAGTTTACATTCACAGGGCTACAGATTATGTTCCAAATGATCATTATTGCACAACAACAAGCTCAAGATCTTTGAACGACACACTCCACATCTCACATATGCATGATCTACCAATACAGATAACAGTAGTCTACAGATATGCCATGTTACCTGCATGCTCCATGTGTGCTTGATGGGTGGCTCCAACCTCCATCATGGTGTATGTCTGCTGCTGTTGTTGTTGGGCAGGTGCCACCAGGCTCAGGAGCAGCTCCTCCACTCTGGTGAGGGGAGAATGGATATTAACACCACCTCCTGTTGCAAGCTGTTGTCTACGCACATCAGCAGCACGCTGACGGACATGTCTGAGAAGATCACTGCAGTGGTGGCGTACCTGCTCATATGTCCAGTTATGCAGGCCTACCTAATTGGCCCTGCGGACAACATCTTGTTACATTGCAGTACGACTCCTGCTGGTCCTGGCTGGTTTCTGAGAACATGAGACGGTAGTGCTGAATCATACTTCTAGTAATGATATTATCTTCAGCACTACTGTAACTGGGGTTCCTGTGATGGGCCATGATCCCTGGAAGACATAAATACAAAAGTATGTCAGAGCAAGTCATATGGCACATTTAACATTATACAGTGCAGATATCACTGAACTGCCATATATAGCAACCTATAAGCTAACTGAGAGTGAAACACTGTAACTGCCACTTATCACTGCTCACCCCACAACTGCTTGAAAGTGCCTTGCTCACTCTCTATCTAATGAACCATGTTCTGCACAGCAACTAAATAAAATCAGTATATAAGACTATGAAAGAGTACCTGACACACTGTATGCAACACGATGCATCACCCAGCCACAGGAGATATACATCAAGCTGATGTGCAAAGAAATATATCATCCATCACAATCAGTGTAAGGTCCAGTAAATGTATTACTGTTATACCACACAACTTGTTAATGGCAAACCCGTGGCCAACATATGTGCATAATTGGGAATATAGGTCGCATAGTGCTGTAGTACACTATGAATATTGCTAGATACACAGTTATATGTTTTACCAGACATATGTCAAAGGACATGTTACAGAAATACCCACACACACATCAGACAAAATTACAGGACACAAATGTATGACAACCCAGATAAGCTTTCAGTGTGTACTATACAGTATTCTGTGTCAGTACTTACACGACCTTAATCTTGAGAAATGTAATCTGTGATGAATACAGGGAACACACAAAACAGTGGATGCAAGCAATGTGGACATACACCAAACTTTGCTGTACAGGCCCAGAGCTTCAAGTAGTATTACAGTACATACAGGATTTGCATTCAACATCGGTACCAATCAATAATCATAGATGTAGTGCTTTAGCCTCCAATGACACACCGTAGTTAAAACCAAGAAAAAAGACCTTAGGTGTCGTCCACAGCTTCAGGCTTCAGACTGTTAAGACACAATTTATTAATCGCTTAAAAAGTGAAGCTGACAGGATGTAAACTTCACTAGAATATGATGAACTGAAAAAAGTTAAGTATCCAAGCAGTTGTCATCCACAGCTTCAAACTTCAGGCTGTTAAAACTCAATTTATTGAAAACTTAAAAAGTGAAGTTGACAAAATGCAAGCTTCACTGAAATGCTGAAATAATTAGCCTAGTAATTAACATCCACAATTTCAGGCTTCAAGTTGTTAAAGCACAGTTAATAGATGTTTTGTAAGCAAAGCTGACAAAAACGTATACTTCACTGGAGTGTAAAATGCTGATGAAATTGTCCAAATAATAAGCGCTTTCGGCAGATGCCTTCTTGAGATTGTATAAAAGTGTGGTTAGCTCTTCCTGTTTATAAAAAAAACACAATCAAGAGCTGGTAGATAATTGTCTTTGGTGTTCTTAAAGGCACAGGACAAAAATATATGTTCAAAGTGGAGATTTGTCTCCTATAATGTAGTTCAATGTTAAAAATGCTAGAATCATGTATTAATGTTTGGTAGGTTTCTTCTAGATTTTAGAACAGGTCTGAGAGTTACTGTTGTATTAAGACCTGGGGGTCGATTGGCTCTAAAATTGTTGATCCAAAAGATCTCTCTCAATTCTGTCCTGTTATGGACATCTCCTTCCCTAATGTTTTGGGTGACCACTTCCAATGCTTTAAATAAGAAATTATGCATAGGATGGACAAATACGTGTGCTGCTAAGGCATTATGTGGAACTTTCTGATCAATGTCTCTGACATGTCGTAAAATACGATCCTTTAATCGTTGGTCAGTTTTACCAAGATAGAAAGCTTGGCACTTGCGACAGATAGCCAAATAGATAATATGGCTAGTAGTACAATCAGCATAAACATCGAAATGAAAGTTACGTCCAGATACTGGGTGGAGAAAAGTATTGCTAGTATCTAAGTAAGGACAAGCTTTGCACCTGCAGCATTTAAAAGTACCTTTGCGGTCTGATAGTGGACCACCATGTTTAAAGCCATCTTTATGGCATAATAATCTTTTGATATTCTTTTTATTCTTATAGAGAAACCTGGGTCTCTCTCCAACAATGTTCTTTATTTTATCATCCCCTGTCAGAATCGGCCAAAATTTCCTGATCATTTCACAGACTTGTCGATTGTCTGAACTGTAAGTGAGCATACATCTAAGTTGTTGAGGTGTTGTGTCATTAGACTGTCTTCGTGAATATTGTTCAGACCTCTCTGAGTAATTAGGTTGACCTCTTTGCTTTCTATAGGTTTGCACCTGTGAAACTGGTGGAAAATTATTTTCCTGGTAAGCCCTATCCTTCAAATATCTACGTAGATTGGATTGCTCTTCCAAGAATTCCTCCTCATCAGTACATAGTCTTGAGACTCTTAAGATTTGGTTGTCAAAGATGTTATCAAAAATATGTCTTGGATGCATGCTCTGCCTGTGTAAGAAATTATTTTGCCAGGTTTCTTTCCTATGCACCCCAGTAGAGAGACCTTGAGTTGGATGTAAACGTATCTTGACATCCAAGAAATCTATGACTGAGGATGAGTGTTTCATTTTGAACTCAAGGAAGTCAGTGCTGTTGTTAATGAAACTGACAAAAAGATCCAATTGGTCAATGCCTCCTTTCCATAAAAAAAAATCATCCACAAATCGCCCATAATAGACAAGTTCATTCTTCCAGATATTTCCATCACTGAAGATTGTTTTAAATTCCCACTCAGCCAAGATCAAGCTTGAATAACTGTTGGCACATGGAGTTGCCATGGTCACATCCCAGGTTTGCAAATAAAAGGTATCTCCGTATATAAAGATGTTATTCTCAAGAACTAATTCCAGCAGAGAACAAAGAGGTTCTGTTGTTAAATTATGTCTAATCAGAAAATCATGTAAGGCCCCCAGGTCATACTCATGAGGGATCACAGTAAAGAGACTGGTTATATCCATAGTTACAAGTAGAAGGTTATCAAAACCATCCAGAGACTTAACAGTGGAGAACAAGTCTTTCAAGAAGCTGCCTGTATCTTCAAGACAGTGGTAGCATAAGGCAAAGCTTTATTGAGTTCATTTTCAACATACATGGATATGGATTCAGTGATCCATCCTCTCCCAGAGACAATGGGACATAAGGGAGGTCCAAAAGATCTTTATGTATCTTAGGTAATCCACCAATGCTGGGAAACAAAGGATGAGGTGTTTCAAAAAATTCATATAAATCTTGACTGATCTGTCTTTCCATCAAAAGATCATAGGTGCTCCCTCTGATATGTTCTATTCTCTGATTTACTTCTTTCTTACTCAATTTGCGATAAGTCATGTTGTCATCCAACATCAGTGAAACTTTGTTACGATACCAGTCTGCATCCATCACTACTATGCAGCCACCTTTATCTGCTGGTTTGATCACCAAGCTATCTGTCCTTCTCAACTGTTGGAGAGCCTCTTATTCTTTCCTGTTCAAGTTATAGAAACAATTCTTAACTTTATCTGTTGTACCTCTCACCTTATTTATCTCATCCTCACACAATTTCATAAAAAGTTCTACTTGAGGATTAACTGGAGTAAATATACTCAATTTCTTATAGGTCTGCTGTTCTTTCGTAGAACCTTCTCCAAAAATACATTTCAGGGACACGTTCCTGCAGAACAACCTAACATCCATCATGAATTCATTCACATCAGAAGAAACAGCTGGAATAAAACTCAGTCCCTTATTTAACATGCTGCTAACATCAGGATCCAGTGTGATCTTCGATAAGTTAACTACTAAGTCATTACCCCCAATATTTAGTCCACAAACTTCTTCCGTTTGCGTTCTTGACTCTGTGTCCTCTGTGGCCTGTATGAATTCTCCCTCACAAAAACCGGCAATGGCCAGGTTACTGGTAGGTGCATCAACGCTTCTATAGGTCTAGTAGCACAATTAATGGTGGTGTTGGAATTACTACCATCATTGGTATCATTAGCACCAGTACCTCCCAGATCCCTGGTGACAATATCAGTGCTAACAGTAGGAACCTCCTCTCCTGTGGATGAAGTCGAGGATGGAAGAGAAGTTGATGAGGTAGTAGTTGTTCGAGAAGGATGCAAAGTGTTAGCAGTCTCTTTTACAGCCAAACCTGGATCCTGATGTTATCAGCCTGTTAAATAAGGGACTGAGTTTTATACCGTTTCTTCTGATATGAATGAATTCATGACGGATGTTAGGTTGTTCTGCAGGAACGTGCCCCTGAAATGTATTTTTGGAGAAGGTTCTATGAAAGAACAGCAGACCTATAAGAAATTGAGTTTATTTACTCCAGTTAATCCTCCTCAAGTAGAACTTTTTATGAAATTGTGTGAGGATGAGATAAATAAGGTGAGAGGTAACACAGATAGTTAAAGAATTGTTTTCTTAACTTGAAAGGAAAAAGAAAAGAGGCTCTCCAACAGGAGAGAAGGACAGATAGCTTGGATCAAACCATAAAAGCATATGGCATAGCAGTGATGTATGGATGTGACTGGTATCATATTCAAACAAAGATCACTGATGTTGGCATGACTTATGACTAATTGAATAAGAAAAGAGAAAATCATCAGAGAATTGAATTTCCAGAGGGAGCAGGATTGATCTATGATTGAAAGAAGGATCAGTCAAGATTTATATAACACCTCATCCTATGTTTCCCAGCATTGTGGATTACCCTAATACATATAAATCTTTTTTCTTTTTGCCCCCCCTTGTGTCTCTGAGAGGATGGATCATGATGACTGAATGAAAATGAACTCAAGAAAGCTTTGCCTTATGCTACCACTGTCTTGAAGATACAGGCAGCTTCTTGAAAGTCTTGTTCTCCACTGTTAAGTCTCTGGATGGTTTTGATAACCTTCTACTTGTAACTATGGATATAACCAGTCTCTTTACTGTGATCCCTCATGAGTATGGCCTGAGGGCCTTACATGATTTTCTGATTAGACATAATTTAACAACGGAACCTCTTTGTTCTCTGCTGGAATTAGTCCTTGAGAATAACATCTTTATGTATGGAGATACCTTTTATTTGCAAACCTGGGGTGTGGCCATGGGAACTCCATGTGCCAACAGTTATTCATACTTGGTCTTGGCTGAGTGGGAATTTAAAACGATCTTCAGTTATGGAAATATCTGGAAGAATGAACTTGTCTACTATGGACAATTTGTGGATGATGTTTTTTGTTTATGGAAAGGAGGTATTGACCAATTGGATCTTTTTGTCAGTTTCATTAACAACAGCACTGACTTCCCTGAGTTCAAAATGAAACACTCATCCTCAGTCATAGATTTCTTGGATGTCAAGATACGTTTACATCCAACTCAAGGTCTCTCTACTGGGGTGCATAGGAAAGAGACCTGGCAAAATCATTTCTAACACAGGCAGAGCATGCATCCAAGACATATTTTTGATAACATCTTTGACAACCAAATCTTAAGAGTCTCAACACTATGTACTGAAGAGGAGGAATTCTTGGAAGAGCAATCCAATCTACGTAGATATCTGAAGGATAGGGCTTACCAGGAAAATAGTTTTCCACCAGTTTCACAGGTGCAAACCTATAGAAAGCAAAGAGGTCAACCTTATTACTCAGAGAGGTTTGAACAATCTTCACGAAGACAGTCTAATGACACAATACCTCAACAACTTAGATGTATGCTCACTTACAGTTCAGACAATTGACATGTCTGTGAAGTGATCAGAAAATTTTGGCCGATTCTGACAGCGGATGATAAAATAAAGAACATCGTTGGAGAGAGACCCAGGTTTCTCTATAAGAATAAAAAGAATATCAAGAGATTATTATGCCATAAAGATGGCTTTAAATGTGGTGGTCCGCTATCAGACCGCAAAGGTACTTTTAAATGCTGCAGATGCAAAGCTTGTCCCTACTTAGATACTAGTAATACTTTTCTCCACCCAGTATCTGGATGTAACTTTCATTTTGATGTTTATGCTGATTGTACTACTAGCCATATTATCTATTTGGCTACCTATTGCAAGTGCCAAGCTTTCTATCTTGGTAAAACTGACCAACGGTTAAAGGATCGTATTCTACGACATGTCAGAGACATTGATCAGAAAGTTCCACATAATGCCTTAGCAGCACACGTATTGGTCCATCCTATGCATAATTTCTTATTTAAAGCAGCGGAAGTGGTCACCCAAAACATCAGGGAAGGAGATGTCCATAACAGGACAGAATTGAGAGAGATCTTTTGGATCAACAATTTTAGAGCCAATTGACCCCCAGGTCTTAATACAATAGTACCTCTCAGACCTGTTCTAAAATCTAGAAGAAACCTACTAAACATTAATACATGATTCTAGCATTTTTAACTTTGAACTACATTGTAGGAGACAAATCTCCACTTTGAACATTTATTTTTGTCCTGTGCCTTTAAGAACACCAAAGACAATTAGCTACCAGCTCTTGATTGTGTTTTTTTTTATAAACAGGAAGAGCTAACCACACTTCCATACGATCTGAAGAAGGCATCTGCCGAAAGCGCTTATTGTTTGGACAATTTCATCAGCTTTTTACACTCCAGTGAAGTATATGTTTTTGTCAGCTTTGCTTACAAAGCATCTATTAACTGTGCTTTAACAACTTGAAGCCTGAAATTGTGGATGTTAATTACTAAGCTAATTATTTCAGCATTTCAGTAAAGCTTGCATTTTGTCAGCTTCACTTTTTAAGTTTTCAATAAATTGAGTTTTAACAGCCTGAAGTTTGAAGCTGTAGATGACAACTGCATGGATACTTAACTTTTTTCAGTTCATCATATTCTAGTGAAGTTTACATCCTGTCAGCTTCACTTTTTAAGCGATTAATAAATTGTGTCTTAACAGTCTGAAGCCTGAAGCTGTGGACGACACCTAAGGACTTTTTTCTTTGTTCATTTGTCGACCCTCTGTGTCTTTAGTAGTGGTGAGAATTTATTTCTAGTTAAAACCAAGGGACTTAATCACACTGTATGCATTAGCAATTGTTCTGCCTAGCAACAGAATACACAGCTTTTACTAGGATCAAAGCAAGGACCCAGAATACCATGACATAAAACAGTTTCCCACTAAGCTATCACACAGATACATATCTTTGACGTATTCACAAACATATTGACCATCACAGTCAGTCAACAGTGCAGAGAATCTATTGCAACAAGTAGATGTAGGTGTGTATGAGTATATATAACTATATATATATATATATATATATATATAACTATATATATAACTATATATATATATATATATATATATACATATACACATCCATTGGTCTACATATACATATATATGTAGGCACATATACATTTCACCTTTCATAGTGAGAATATCAATTATACAAAGGATGTAAGGTGTACAGTAATGTAATAAAATTGCACAGTCTTGAGATAAATGCATTGAAGGTGTTCACAGCCCAGTAAGCTTTAGCAGGCCTTACTGGCTTCAACATTGCAAACTGAACAAACCACCGACAGTGTTTAACCACCACATGTCATATACCAGCACTGTATGCTGTCTTGTTTGTCACACACTAAAATCTACATACAAATATGTGCATACTAACCTTCACCAATATATATATATATATATATATATATATATATATATATATATATACATATCTCACCCATTCACAAACAGTTGCAATATGTCCCCTGCTCTATGCACATATATAGAAGTGAATATATATGACACATATATATTTCTCCGTATGTGTGTGGCATACACACACAAGGTCCACACTGTTTTAAGTCCCTGGACCTCACAGCTGAACTGTTGGGCCTTGCTGCAACACAAACAGGTGTCGCATATGAACACACGCTAACATTAGGGGGGGTATATATGGCAACAGATGCTAGATAAGCATACTAGACTGCTACAGCAGTTGCCAGTGCTAAACTATACTTTAATATGACTATCATGCATGTGTTGTTCTGTCACACCCATGTTTATATAATGTCAGTGCTAATCCCCCCAACAGCCATTGGCCACACTACTTTACAGAATACAGATAACATGAATCAGAACTTTGACATTTAATGCTGAGCTACACATTTCACAGGTATGTCCCACTGCCCACAGGTACATGCAGTATTGTCCATAGCAGTAGTTAAGCAGAACATCTGTGCATAAAGAAGTACTGCTGCCACATATGAATGGTTTACATTATGTAGACTATTCTTCAATAACATCTACTACATGCCAGTAAATACATATGTGTCATATACCTTTTCTTTGTATGATTTGGTAATATTTATTTTTCCTTTTCTCTGTCTCTGTCTCTCTCTCTGTCTCTGTCTCTGTCTCTGTCTCTGTCTCTCTCTCTCTCTCTGTCTCTCTCTCTGTCAGTCTCTGCAATAGAGTGATTGAGTTTGTTGGCAGAGATTGCAGCCTGCTTTTGTAGGAATTTGCACATGAGCATGTGATGGCCTCTGCACCAATTAGTGGCCACCATTTTCTAATTGCATGCAGCCTGCTGTGTAATAGTTGCAGTAATCACTGTCATAGCAACCCAGTACTATAAATTGCTGACTCATGTAGGCGCGGCCCTTTCAGCTTTCCAAGATGGAGATTATCCTTGTTTGTTGTGGACATCTTTTTTAAGACTGAAGGTTGGTATAGTTCTTATATCAGAAGCTAGGGGTGTAGCCAGAGATTTACATTTTGTACTCAGACCTAATGCTGCTGCTTCCAGTACCAACTTGTCAGTGTAGAAATGTACTCACCCCTCAAAATGCTACCCCAAGATACATGGACAATGTACTTTCTTTTCAACTGTTACAATTATCTGCCATATAAAGCTAGTTATTGAGATGTATTTCTTTGGCATAATAATTTTTTATGAACTGCTATATTGTGAATATTCATTTACTCAGTTCTAAACAGTTTGTGCTTCTTTAGTGTTGACATTAGCACAAGCTGCTCAGAAAAACTGGACACATTTCAGTACTGTGAGTATGGTTACCTACATCCTTGGTAGACCCTGCACACACAGGTATATTCTACATTTGGGTAAGGTTGCAGAATTTATCTTGCTGGACTTACAGGGTTGCTGTGTACATGTTAGTTTATCAGCGTAAGTAGTCTGTCTGCGTAACTCCCAACTGTGGGCCTATCCACATGATAGCCAGAGAATAGCCTATCATTTTTTGTCTGTGCACCACACAGATCTTTTCAGCAACAAAGCAATGGCATTCTTACAGTTGGTTGCTACCAGTACATGGCTACATCCATTTGTATTTCAGTGTTGTATTCCTACATAAATGTATACTTCTGAAACTCCTTCCAAAGCTATTTGCACAGTGTCTAACAGTAGAAAGGCTGATATGCCTCTGTGTTTCTGCCTCTGCCAGACATCTCAACCACTCAGGTACATATTTGAACAGACTCAGGGAAAAGTCAAGAGAAAGTCAGGGACAATCAGGGACACCTTTAAAATATTAGTGCCATTAAGTTGGGACATTGAGAGAATCAGAGCATATGAATTAATGCACATTTTCTGAAGTAAAAGAAGTGTTTATCTCTTAATTATTGTCATTATTCATTAAGTGTAATTCACCACTTTCTGGCCAAAGTTAGTAGTTTTCAGAGGGATTCAGAGGGACAGAGCTAAAATTTGTTTAAAAATTAGGGACATCCCTGAAAATTAGGGACAGTTGGGAGGTATGGCCTCTGCTCTAAACAGATATGCCAGTGTTTGTCCTGCTGTGATAGTGTGTGTGGTTATAAAGTGATGATGTAACATTATTTCCTGCTTGAATGGCTGCTTCTCTTATCAAAGTCATGTAATGTAATCCCACAACAACTGTTGGTCAACATCCACAGAACAAGTTGTGTGATATGGTATTCCTATTTTTCCTTTACATTCACTCATTCTGATGCATGATATATTTACTTAAGCAACGACTTGATGTATATCTATCGTGGCTTAGTGGTACTTCATGTTGTGTAGTGTGTGCAAGGTTTGGGGTTTGAGACTTACAGAGGTATTTTATTTTGCTCCTGAGCAGAACAAGGGCTCTCACATACAGAGTGACTAAGGCACTTTTAATTAGTTGTAAGCGGGTTAGCATGGGTTTGCGCATTGCTGCAAATTGCTTAGCCAAGCACAAACAAGTGCAAACTCAAGCAAACTCGCTAACTACTGCTTAATAGTGCTTACTCCCACTAACCCCCGCGCTCATTTCATTGAAAGAAAAGAAAAATGGGGAGATAGGAAAGTGGTGAAAAAGGGGCACAAAGAGGGAAAGACAGTATGGAAAATAGCTCGGGATGTGCAGGACAGGTGTAGGGAAGCTCCATAGCTGCCCATTTCTTCAACAGCAACAGCTGTGCATATGCAATAAATTTGGAGGTAGATATGAACCCTTCAACCCCTGAGAGAGGGGTGAGGACAACAAAGTATGTTGTAATGCCAATTAAATAACATTTCATGTGTCCAGTGGACATGTGTGCAAAATGGGCAGCTATGTATGGGACATAATTTTTTTTGGGGGAGCAGATTGCCCTTTTTTTCAGGTGAGAGTGGAATGTGGGGAAGGGGAAGTAGGTATATTTGGGGAGGTAGGTTGGGGAGGTAAACAGACAAGACAAACAAGATGCATACAGGGGTGGTATATGACACGTGGTGGGTGAACACCTTTGATGAGGAGAGATGTTTGTAAATCACAAGCCCATGAGCCCCCAGATGGAAACAGTGGGACTGAGGTCCCCACCCATGGGCAGTCACCACTGCACCCTCACGACCCAGAGGGTGGCTGTGCTGGGGGCTGTGTAGGAGGGGCAGGCTGACCTGGGAGTTGTGCCACTCAGGCCTCAAGCTAGCATATTGGTACTGCAACAGAATGTTCAATCTCTCTATGCACCACAGCCTGGACCATTCGAAGGGTGATAGGTGGCCCTCCTCTGCCCATACTTGCACGGGGGGGGCTGAGCCCCATCCTCTGCAGCTCTTCCACCCAAAGGTGGCATAGGGCCAACAGAGGAGGAGGTCCCAGGCTGGGCACCAGATCTGCTGGTGCCAGGTGCCATGGCCAGCTGAGGTGGGACAGGTGGGTCCACTGGGACCGGCCTTCCCATATGAACTATGTTTTGGAGAGTTTAATAAAGATATGGGTTAGTAACAGTCAACAGCATTCCAAATTAGTTATAACAGCATGCAGAAGTATCCCCATTAACCTAACACACCAGATTTTCAACAGTTGAAAGCAAGCATAACACATGCATATATAGAACAATAATGGACATTACAACAGCATGCAGGTATAATTGATAGCAACAGGCCACCAATAGTGTGGTATTTTAACAGGGCACATGCATAGAAATAAATGCAAATATTTATAAACCAATAGGACATATGTCCCAACAAATGTTTTGAGATTAGACATACCGATTGAGGTGTGGAATTGCATTTTTATGCACATACAATAGGGTGGAAAAAGATAGCTCAATTAAAAACTTGTATATCCTTCTAGTTTTCACTAATTCCTATTAACTGCAGTTATATGTCCCTTACATGTATTATTACATTACCCAATGTCCTTATATTGTGCAATTGGATTTTGCTAGATCATTATATATATGAGCTGTATCTTACATACAAACTGTCCAAGATGCAGATGTTACTGCAACATATTTTGAGAGTTGCTCACACACACTACTGCTGAGATGGTACACTGACAGCTCTACTTTCATATAATTATCTAAATATGTTCAGGTGAAAGTATCAGTTATATGTTAACAGCTCCCTACATTTCTGGCAGCACACTGACATTTCTGGGGAACACAATACCAAGCTACTCATGTGCCAGATTAACCTGTACATGCTGGGCATGAACCAACAGTTGAGGGCTATAAATATGCATAAAAGCTACTTACACACCCTTCATCCATGTTATATGGGCCTACCCAAGTGCGGGTTGACACTGCTTAATACAACACTACTATTTGTAGAATGCAACAGTACAACAACATATCAAAGAAAATGACACAGACGTACTCCAGGAATTATACATTTATTAAAGGATTATTACACCTTTATTTACTGTGTTAAAACACTTTTTGAAGGCTCTCACATTTATTTTATATAACAGTACATGCAGAATAATTACTAACCTGCCTGATGATGCAGCCTTTGCAGCCTATCTTCATGGGCTTGCTGGTTCGTAGCCCGGACACCTGCAGGTGTGAAGTAAATGCAGTGTTATTGAGACATACCTATCCATAGTATAGACGGTCATAGCAATTCTTAACTACTTAATACAATGGCTACTTACTCAGTACTGGGGCATTAGGCATTGTACAGGATTCCTGGATCCACTGGTCCAGCTGATCTTCCCTACGTCGCCTCAGGTCAGAATAATAGTGCCTGACCTGCTCACCAGTCCGAGGAACACCAGTGGCACTGGCAAGATCAGGGGCAAGACTGTTCCAGGCCTCCTTTTTATATTGGGTACCCTGATACTGGTCCCGCAGGAGTCTTTCCTCATGATTGTGGACAAGGAGCCAAACCATTACTTTGGACTCCTCAATGCCCCAGCGTTGCACTCTAAATTGAGTGCCTTCTCCAACACTGGCCATGCTGACTGCAGAAGGAAGCTACAACCAGTTATACCAAGTATTCCCACCTGTGGAGCTTAAATATGCTTCATTTCCCACAATTATTTGTGATTGGCCACTTTTGGAAAAACTCAGCTGTAGGCACGCATGCTTAGCTGATGTTGGCAATGTTTAAAATTCCTTTGATAGATATGTGTCTGTTGAAAGTACATATTTAGGAAATGCTGTCATGGCTTAGTGGTTAAATACTGTGACTATAGTGCACAGTATCCTGAGTTCGATCCCTGTCACTGCTTTTTAGTTTCCTACTGGGCAGACCTGACTGGTTAAGGTACAGTAAAGGAGGTGTGGCCATGTTTACCCGACTTTGCTTAACTTTGCCTGACTTTGCCCAACATTGCTCAATGTTGCTCGATGTTGCGCTGGTTAGCGCTGTGCGCAGCTACACTCAAATACATTGTGGTTGCACTGGATAGCGCGGTGCGCAGCTACATGCAAAGACATTTCTCTGGTTAACGTGGTGCTCAGCTACGAGCAATTGGATTTAAATATGCTCAATACTGGTAAAATGTGCTTAGCAGTACTTTATATTGCTTAAAATGGGGTACTCATGCCTCAGAATGCATAACCATTTCACCTTCATATATATATATATATATATATATATATATATATATATATATATATAATTCGTTCACTACTACATTTAACATTTCAATGCTTTTTATAAAGCTTATACATAAAAAATGTCAGGAAATATTTTTGTATACAGATTTCCAACAGAAAATGGAATGGGCAGTAGTGGGACTCGAACCGGGAATGCCTTCTCTTTGTGCGAAGGCTCTAATCACTACACTATCGCTATTTTGCTTAATTTGCATATATTTTTTCTTAATTTGCATATATTTTTTCTTATTATCCTCTTCTGGTGTCTAAGCTGCTAACTGTAGCTAAGCAATGGGCAAACCCACGCAAACACTGGCAGCTATATCGGATGAAATAAAAAAAATAAAAAACTCTTTCTATTTTTAATTTTGTCAGTTGTTTAACATATGGGGGAGTGTAGTGTTACATTGTGCACATGTGAGTGGACTCGCTCATGTAACTTGAAATTGCGGCGTTTCTTCATTGCAGGGGCATGGATTTTTGGACTGCTCGGCAGTCCGACACGCCCCCAACACTCGTCCATGCTCCATGTAAGCTTTAGAGTTGCGGCAGCACGCCCTCATTAATATGTATGGCGCGCTGCCATCATACTCTTAGACTGGCACTTCCGTGTAAGACTAATCTAGTCTTACACGGAAGATTAGTAAATCTTGGGGATATTTATTTATTTATTTTTATTTATTTAACATTTGTTTACCGGGAAAGTCTGACTTGGAACATAGCCAATTTTCAGTGGAGGCCTGGAGAGAAATGCTCCACATGTATGTCTTTGTCTATATATATATATATATATATATATATATATATATATATATATATATATAAATAAATATATATATATATATATATATATATATATATATATATATAAATAAATATATATATGTATATATATATATATATATATATATATATATATATATGCATATATACAGGATCTATATTAAGACTAAATATTCACAACAGCAAATACCACAACATTGACACATAAACGCCGAACTGTTTAAATAGCGAAAGTTGTAAACATCGAAATTCGGAACACCAAACATATTTCCTTGGGCAGCAGGGTGATCATGGGGATGAGGAAATATATTCTTTTCTCCACTGTAGTGCGATCACGGAGTTGGTATATTTAAGTAGGGGGTGTGTGGAGCCACAGCCCCCCACATGGGGGGTACAGGGGGGCTTTCCCCCTGTAAAAGTGTGTTTAATGAAGTTTGTTTATGTAGGTTTGCCTTACCTGTATGGCGCTGTTGTTTCTGAAAATGCATTCAGTGTTCCGAATTTCGATGTTTACGTCTTTCGCTGTTTTTGCAGTTCGGTGTTTGTGTCACTGTTGTGGCATTTGCTGTTGTGAACATTTGGTCCTTTAATATAGACCCATATATATATATATATATATATATATATATATATATATATATATATATATATATATATATAGTATTCTTGTTGACATTAGAGCCATAGTTATATGGCTGCAAGTTCTTTGCTGTGAATATGTTGCAGTAAGTATGCATTAGGGGGTAAATGGCAAAAGGTTACTGAGGATGTACGACCCTCACTTTATGTACAAATAATATTGGCCTCCTGTGGCACTATATGACTTCCTTTATACCATAACAGACTAAATCCATGCAAACATGAAAAGAATGGTCCTTTAGGGAACATAAAGCTAAATAACACAAGATGCAATGTGTGCTACATTCTTGTTTATAGTTTAGACAGCCTTCCTGAAAAAATTAGACTCTTTACCTTATGCCAGAAGAAGAAATATGAAAGATACCTACATCTGTTTTTTTTGTGCAATTTTATGCATGTGACTGTTTAATTGATTTGTTTTCTTTCTTTATTCTTTTTCTTCTTTTTTCTGAAATTTGACCCATTGTTTTGTATGAATTATAGATAATGCTTTTCTATGTACTGATATAATGAAAGTAGCTCTGAAAATGAATTATATTTTAAAATTATTAGCAAGATCAGAAGTTTCCCTTAATCTAAAGTGTGCTTTGTTCAAGAAATTACAACAGAAAATGCAACTCATTAGAAAGGTACTACAGTCAGCACAGCAAAATGGTATTAATTCTTTCACAGCTGCCAGATAATGTTTTATCCTATTTCAACCACAACCTGCATATTAAATGTAGAATTCAAAAAATACTAAAAGTGAGATTGTTACACCTCTTTATAATATCCACTAGTATAACTGAGGGGAATTTCAATTTTATGTTTTGCTTGAATTTGGACATAATATTGCCTCTTTCAGTATGGTCACTAGAAAGTTACATGTGTGATGTTATATGTGCATCAGTACATGCACATAGTATAGCTGTTAGTTTTCTACACAATCTACATAGCAAGCACTGAAGGAAAGGCCAGGTGTGAGGGGACAGAATACCCATTTCAGAAACAATAATCTGCTACCAAACCTTAGCCAGGGAGGTAGCCAAAGAGATTGCTATAGCTATTGATTATAGCAATAAATATGAATAGGCTAGAATTTTTTTGTTTAGTGTAAGCATAATTTTAATTTCTGAGTATATCTGAATGTTACAGCCCCTGTGTTTAAATGAAAAAGACAAGATAAAAATGGGAGTGAAACATTATAGATGTATCAGCTTTGCAGACAGGGCTGATATGGTCAACATTTTGTAATGAGTACAAACAAAAAGTGGTACATGCAGATGAAGCCAGTGGTAACATAAATGTCATGTATACATAGGGGATTTGTGTTGAATGCAGAATTTGTACTACAAATCAGAAATGACCTATAACTAACTTTAATTTCAGAGAACCATAGTCCATTGGGAAACATGCTGTTTGTTTTTAGCCAATTCACGGATGCTCAGAAATATCATCTTTGGAAAGTCACCAGCATCTTAAAATGGCAGAAAGGAATGAGAAGGTGAGTGTTTTGTTTTAATATTTTTCTTTCTTTTCTGAGTTGGTGCAATCTAGCAGTTTGCAAATGCTCGCTCGCACACACGTGTATATATATATATATATATATATATATATATATATATAGAGAGAGAGAGAGAGAGAAAGATCTGTTTGTGTGTGTGATATATATGTGTATATAATAATATGTACATAAATATATAATTTGGGGTTAAAGCCATATTACACAGAAATGGAGGCACGGGTACATGAACACCTTAGATGCCACTGACAAGACATGTTGAGTCTATGTCCATTGTGGTTTGTATATATTATTCATAGCTGAAAAGATTTGTGATAAGTAAATGCACACATAATTCAGATGCCCATTAGACATGATTCAGCATCAAAATGAGAAGATGAATTGGATCTTGCTTTCATAGAACCTCTATGTTTTGAATCTAGTTTTATTAATAGCTTTCATTGCAGGATGAACACAAAAAAGGAAATGGCAAAAATTCAATTGAAGATTAAATTAAAAAAAACACTATTTGATTTATAAAATGAATATACTCACTGTAGCACAGAAAACTAAGATGCAACATGTAGACATCAGCTCATATAACCGAGGAAACAATGCAGACATGATGATGTTGCCATGACCCACATTAGTTACCAAAAAGCAGCAAAATACACCTGGATGGAAGAAGAGGAACAAATACATTAAAATAACTGTATATAGATCATAAGCATTTATCACAAAATATTCTACAGGTTTTGGGGGTATTTTTGATGAAGAAAAGACTTTTTGAAGTTTTTGTTAACACATGGAGAATGATAATGAACAGAATGTTTTCCTTAAGAGGTACATTTTTACAAAAGCAATGTTATACCTATTTCATTATGTCATATGCTACTAGTCCCAGAATAATCAAAGCTATATTGAAATGACTACCATGTCAACAGGTGAAACAAGTAACACAGACAGGAGATATGTCAAAATCCATAAGAGCAATGAAGTCTATATTGCAAACTGATTTCTGTAGAACTATTCTGTATCAGATGACAGTCTAATCAGTGTGTCAGCTGTGAACCTATAAACCTATTATGTTGATGTCAATGCATCAGTAATATAATTTAATTATTTAATATACTTTTTTAACTGCTACCCATCAGCGGTTGGACAGGTAAAAAATATAACTCCTGCAGTGGTATATTCCTGTATCCCATAACTACAAGATGACAGCCATCATAACTTTTGTTACTGTTCCTTTTCATTAGATTATTTGCTATTTCCATATTTTTTTCACTTGACTGTTAGACAAAGGATAGTCTGGAGCTAACATTTTTTGTTTTAATTCCCACTCATGTATACATTTTCTGAAATTCTGAATTGTTACACTGTAGAGCTCATCAGTTTTAACAACATCAGACAGTTCTGATTTCAGTAACATAAACTTAAATCCACTGAACAGATTTCCATTTGTTTTTTTATCTTAGTTTTATTACTTCAGTGAAATTGAATTAATAATCAGCCTATATAGGGATGTGGCTCTCTGAACTAAAAGAAAGCTGTATCCACTTGGTTCCATGGATGATATGAAATTGGGTAGCCTATCATCTCTTCCTTTACATCATTGTGATAAGCATGGAAGGTGATATAATTCAGTAATACTTGTTCAGAGATGATATTACTTGCCATGGTTTTCTATCCCTTACTCTTTCTTAAAAGTTTATTTTTCCTGTAGTAATTAATGTGTCCTTTATGCTTTCTTAACTAACTGGGAACTATTATTTTCTCAGGTTTGAAAATCAAGACTTGGACACAATTCATGTTTCCCTGATGGAAAATAAGGCTGCATTACATCTATAGCTGTGATATTTGTACAGTCCATCCTTGTAATATCTTTCTGTAGATGAAATTATTTTATGTTTTCATCTGCCATTTGCAAATATTGTATTACTTCTACAGATTATATAGCATTGGCTGCATCCTTGATGGTACCTTACACAAAAATGTTTTGAATATGCAAAGGTTTATTTATTTATTTTTATTTTGAAAGTATTTGTCCAAATTGATTTGTGGCCTTATTCTGAGGAGACCTGCGCTGACATTTATAGTGACAATAGGAAATTGGATGAAAAAAAAACTCTGCAAATTCCTCTATTCTTTTTTTTTTTTTTTGGGGGGGGGGCATGCAGCAGTCTCTAATGGTGAGTGAGTAGAGAGCGAGCACAACTGATATATTAGAGAATAATGCAAAACATGCTGAAAATATGAATGTTTATGAGACTGTAGTAATAACATTAAGTAAAGGTGGACTACATGATATAACGCCATGCAAATGAGAATGATATACAAAGAAAAACAAAAGAAGGAATTGAGAAACTGTTCATCTCAGCAAATTAAAAATTATTTACAAGTGAAATATGTGCAATATGGCTTTTTACAAACTGGACTTTCTTGAATCACTTCCACTCAATGGTAAGAAGAAGGTATGAGATTATATTCATGTATTAAAAGAAAGAACCCCAGGATTTAATACAATCTGTGTAGGTAGAGTGTAGAACCTACACAGAATGTTATGTGTCCATGTACATGGTTTCCTCTTGACAATGTGCCATGCCTATTAATCATGGCGCATTGCCGAGGGAGAGCTGTGGAACACGGTTATTGAATCAATATAGGGAGTGTGGTGTTAACTGTGTCTGCCAATGAGTAACACACTCCCTGCACTGTCCAATTGTATTATAGCAATTAATTTAATTTTTTTTTAAATTTTTTGAAAAACAACATTTGCGCGGTGTGGTGCTGAGTGCAGCAGTGCTAAATGGTGCAGAGACACCTGCCAGACATCTAAAAATAGAAACTGGATATATTGAATTAGTCGGTAAAGGTCAAGTTTAATTATACCTGAGTGGGTTTGCATGGCATGGTGCAGTGCTCAGCACTGCTTAAATTTAGTTTAGTGGTATATGCAAAGGTATAGCAAAATTACACAAATCCACATAGCTAAATGGGTACAGTTATGGCTTCATGTGCAGTAGATACAGGGTTTGAATACATGGAAGAATAAGTTAGCATGTTTGCTCAAAATACAAATTATTTTTAAATACTGGCCTGCTGCTCAGAGCTAAGCTCTGCTAAGATCCCCTAAGACCTGCTATGCACTGCATAAACAAATAGCTGCTAATATTTATGCACTGCTTGACATTGCTTGGCTGGTTTGCACACTGATAAGAACTGCTAAGCATGCAGGATTCAGCACTGCTCAGCTCAGCTGCACTGGTTTGAGCACAGCTAAGTGATGCACCACATTTTTAAATATTGCCCAATGGCATGTAAGAACAGGAAAACAGGCTATATTAAGCCCAATAGGTGGGAATACAGCATAATCCATTGGAGTTCTGTCCCTGAAGGATACAATTAGAGGCATTGGAGTGGGTTCACACTTTCAGGCACAGCAATGGAGGATTCAGGAGTCCAGGGTCATGATCAGACTCCTTGTCAAAAACCATGAGGGCCCGCTGATGCAGGGAGGTTAACAGGGATCAGAGTGCAAGTCAGAGGCCTGGGACCAGCTGGCAAGGGACCTCACCAGTGCAAGTGGTATCTCCCGCACAGGTGAGCAGTGTTGTCACCACCATGATGACCTGAAAAGATGGAAGGGGGCTCTCTTGGACACCTGAGTCCAAGCATTCTGGGCTGGGAATGTTCCACATTTATGTAAGTACCATTACCTGTGTTTCAGTATCTAATCTTGATTGTCTGCTAAACTGGTATGCATAATGGTGTGCTTCTCTCCCAACAGCTGCAGAGCAGAGGGCTTGCAACATCGAGGTACATGTGGGGCACTTGGCTAGGTTGCCCTGTGAGTGTGGAGAGTACAGATGTATTTTGCTATCTATAGTCAAATAAGCAAGAAAGAGTAAATCATTAACTGTGATTAGGTATATACAGTAAAGATTGTATTACAATGAATGTGGACTAACACCTGTACTGCAAGAAGTGCATACTGACAACTGTAGTGCCATAAGCAGGGAAGACTAAAGCATTAACCATAATAAAGTATATGCAATAAAGGTTGTAGTGCAATAACTGTGGAATTACAGCTGTATTGCAACACCTGCATAATGACATCTGTTGTACAATAAAAACATGAAATTATACCAGTAACTGATTGAAGGTATCTCTAATAAAGTCTGTTGTGCAATGACAGTTTTAGTAGGACTGTTTTGCAAGAAATAAATTATTAGAACTGTTCTGCAAAAAAACACAAAATAATATCAGCACCTGTATGAAGGTATATCTAATAAACTCTGTTGTGAAATAGGGCTATTTTGCAAGAAATCAATTATTACAACTGTTCCACATAAAAACACAAAATAATATCAGTAAATGCATGAAGGTATATCTAATAAAGTTTGCCATTCAATAAGTGTAGGTTCAGAGTTGTTTTTGTAAAAAATGACTTATGACAACTGGCCTGTAATGACACAATGACCAATATCAATAAAACTAAGGTAAACTGTGTGCATCAGAATTGTCTTGCTTTCACCATTGCATGTCAGCAACAAGCATTCAGCTGAGGTACAGTGCTGCAGCCAGATATAACAGTGTACTAATTGTATACTACAAATAATAACCCATAATTGGATATTGTTTTTTGACTTCACAGATGTTTTAACCCACTAACAATGTATTTTGTACACTTGGATTCTATGTAGTAATGTATACTGTACCTAGTATGTCTGTCATGCTTGAATGTCATGCATGTGTGTTCAACTGTCACTGCAGTGAAGTATAAAACTGTACCACTATTATCAGAGTATATTTTGGTACCAGGTGAGCTCTAGGCAAATATCAGTCAGTCAGTAATCAGCAGTGCCTCAGTAGCTCAGTTGAAGTTTATTTTTGCCACATACAGACACGGGTTTGAATCCAGTGCTATGTAGATCTAAATATTACACTATCAGTCAAGTAATATTTACAGATATGTTCTCCACAGGTACTACAGGTAAATGGGTGAGGTATTCCATATTATGAGTACATTATTGTGTGTTTACATGTCACAGACTGTTACAATCATTACCAGGAATATGAAAATATAGCATAAAATACAGGAAACAAATATAATAATAAAATAAAATAAAATAAATAAAATGCGTAAACTTTGGTATGGCTGCATGCCTGGCATGTGTTTTAAAGGTTGCTGCAGTCAGTTAATACATTTGATGCAGATGGCATCTGCAGTTACTGCTATTGTGTTCTATTTCCATGCCTGCCAGGCAAGGCATGATAGTTGTTTACTGTCTGTACTGTACACATACATGTCTGTCAAGTGTCACACTGTCATGGAATGTAATTAATGCTGCATAATCCCTCTGTGACAGATGTGTCATTGACATGATTATGTAAATAGCAAAGTATCACTACATCAGCCCACAGTACACTTTGCTAGTTATATAGATACACCTGATGTATACGTGTTCTATGTAGTTATGTACCTGCAGTTGTTACTGATTGGCCCATACTGTCCCATGCAGATAGCTTGAGAGGTATGTATGTGCTACAGAAGCTATAGGGCACTTTTACACATAAATAAAGGACAGACCTGTAGAACAGATAGCAGTACTGTTGTCGACTGTATAGCCTATAATGGTATTAATGGACTATATTTCATTCTCTCCCCACCCCTTTTCTTCAAATATTTATTACTGTTATGCACTGGTTATGGTTTACTATTAACATAAGTTGTTCCATAAACTTTATTTTGGGGCATGTTTTTATTATTCTTATGTATTACAATGGTTGCATATTAACATATTTTGTTGAATTACCTATTTTGTTGGCCTTATGCCATGGCATGCTGTTAATATACCGACTGCTCTGTTATTTATTGTTGTGTTTCACATTATATGCATTGAAATGTAATAGGGTTATTTCCAATGTTCTGGCATGTTGTTATTACTAACAATGATTTTGTTCATAACTAGCCTATATGTATTGTTTTACCTCCATAACCACAGCATGTCAAGGTAGGCCGGTTCCTGCTGATCTTCCTACCCTACCCCAAGCCAGTGGTACTCCCCTCACTGGCCCTGCACCACCTTTGGGTGGAACTGCCTCAAAAAATGGGACCCTTCCCCCAGGTGGCGGAGGGACAGTAGTCACCCAGGATTGACTACCAGCCACAGTGCGCATGATTGTTTATAGGAGATATGAATGTCACCTGTGCCAGACTGAGGGTGGAATGGACAACCTGGTGGGGCCAGCTGGCTCTGGCACTCAGACTCCAGCACAGCCAATTTTGGGGCAGTAAAGGAGGATTGTTGACTGCCCATGGATGGGTACTTCAGTCATGCTGCTGCCATCTGGAGGCACATGCATTTTGGATTCCACAACACCCTCTCTGTCCAAGGTGTTTACCCCCCATGTGTCGCACACCACTCCTGTCTGCTGTCTTGTCTGTCTGGAATTACATCCTCTCCTAGCAAACTTACCTCCCCACAATGTACCTATATCCACTCTCTCCATATAAAAAAGGCACCTGTCCCACAAAAAATATCACCCCATGCATAGCTCTCCATTTTGCACACATGTCCACTGGACACAACTAATTTGGTCCAATTGCATGACAACACATTTATGTTGTCTTTACCCCCCTCTCTCTGTGGGGTTTGAGAGTCCAAATTCATCCACAAAATCTGTCAAACTGCACAGCTATTGCTGTACAAGAAATGGAAAGCTATAATTGTTCCCTACATCCACCCTGCACATCCCTACCTGCCTTTCACTATATTTTTCCCCTGCTTGCTGCCATTTTCACCACTGTCCTATCACCCCCTTTTTCTTTTCTTTTTAATGTTTTAGCATGGGTCCGCTTGGAGCTAAGCAGAGCACCACAATGTGACATATAGTGCAGCACTGGGCAAAATTGCTTAAATGAGCTTTAATGTGCCTTAATGATCCTATGTGTTTCTCACAGTATTAGGCACATGTATAAAATAATCACCCCTCCCACATTTCCAGCCTCGGTCTCTATTAACTACAGCCTACTGCACTAACCCACTAGGGCACACAGGTCTTAAGGAAAACAGCTGTTTCAAGTAATACATACTGATTGCCACTGACAGACTGAAATCAAACCTAATGTGACAAATGGGAGTGTACCTGGGACTCTGATGCAACAATACACCAATAGACAGCCAAATAAATAATAATGGTAGTACGTGATGCCTGGTATAGCATGTAAATGTTCCCTTTTACCTGCAACATCTTCAAACACACCTACTAAGGCATCAATGGAATAGTACATATGTTCAAATGGGACCCTGCTGCAGAACAACTGCCTTTGAAAGCCATGCACATACTGATGGATGCAGACGTGTGTCACAGCCTGTATGTCAGCACATATATCTGACAAATGCACCACCTTCTGCACTGACTCAGTAGCTCAGTCTGTTATATCCCTTAAATATGCAACATTTTGCCACACACAGTCCTGGGTTCAAATCCAGTGTGTTACACTTCAATTATATTATTGGGAACACAGCAAATAATGACTGAGTCATGCAATTTTAATCCCCATAGGTTACTGGTAATGAATTATCAACTACCCAGTCTTGTAAGTCACAGGCTTGTAGGAAAGGACACACTGTACATATTCATATAGCCTAACTATATGTTGCCTACTACTCTGTTAATGGCACTGTTGCATAACAGATGTACCTGAAGTACATTCTTCAATGGGACTGTAATGGGTACCCTCAACTGGCTCTGCTGTAACAACTGGGCTGACACAGCTGCCACATTTACACATACAGCTTGCTGGCCTCCAAAGTGTTCACACTCCCCCTATGTGTCCTAGGTTGCATTAGCAGCTGCAGCTTGGAGCATACATGACTGTATGTTAAGGTAGCTGCTACAGACCAACTATACCTCCCAACCCCCTATAGCAAGGGATCCAGGCACAACCAGACATAAAAGAGCAATGGCCCAAACTAGATATGTGTTTCACAGTTTGCCCCTACAAAGATAGTAAGGTTATAGAATAGCAGCTACTGCTTTAGCATGCATATTCTGATGGGTATGAAGTGTGATACTCACATGTCTCTGTCACCTTTCTGACCTCAACCCATAATGTTTGCCAGTGAACTGCCAGATGACCACACTGTCATAGGACACTGACCGAACATATGAGGCAAAACTGTGGACATACTTCATAAAGCTTTACAGTGGACAGTATTTGTACTTACACCCTGTGATGCTGTAGTCTCCACACCTCAGTAATGTCCATCTCAAAAACTAAGAAAGGGCCAAGGCCTACATGAATGACTTATATATTGCACTGTGGTGTCATGTCATTGGCTACTGATAGTGCAATTCAGCTGATATGGATGCAGTTAGCAATTCTGAGCCACAGATTGGTGCAGAGGCAATTACCTATTAATGAGCATTACCTACAAAAGGCAAGCAACTGCTTATGGGGAGCAGGTCTGTCTGTGGTTTTACTCACACAGACATCATATCTACAAAGCATTTGCAAAGAAATGTTGCAAAAAAAAGGAATACATCACTCTACCAGTATGTACTATATTTCCCCTTAAAACAGGATGCAGATGGGAGGATGGTGGTATGGGGAATAGGAATTAAAACAGTAGTCTTGTATTTAAATTATGGTAATGACATGTCAGGGATACTCTGCTACCCAACACCTACAGGTATGCCTCTCAATTGCCCCTGCTTTGAATCACGTCTCTGCTCTGTCCCTGTCCATTCCTCATACAATGGTTGGCTGTTGTAGTAAAGATAATGGATTACATGTAGGACATAGTGACAATAATAAGGGTGTACACTCCTGTAACATCAAATGATGTACTGTAATTCACCTCCTCTCAGTCTGTCATTGTCACACATAAATTGTACTAACATTGTAAATGTGTCCCTGAATGTCCCTGATGTACTCTGACTAGGTCTGTGTTTCATGGACATTCGTCTCTGTCTGGTTTAGAGCTATGCCTAATATACCTCTCAACCTCCTAGAGTAAGAAATCAGGACAAAGCCATATTTAATGGGGGGACAAAGGCCCAAACTCAGTGACAGAGTATACATATTGGTCATACAAAGTAAGAGTGTGAATAGAGTAGCAGATATTACTGTAGCATAAGTTTTGTCTGAGGGGACTGATGAGTGACACATTCTGTGTCAATTTTCTGACAGCAACCATCAGTCAGTGGACAACCATTTATCAGACATCCACAAGTTTGTGCAAGAAGGACCATATCTATGAGGCAAACATGGTCGCATTCTGCAAACATCTGCATAGTTGAGCAGTATGATGCCTACAGGGAACATATACCACAACAGGTTTGCATTGCTGTCTGTCATTGTGGCACACTGGCATTGCTGGACTGTCCCCATATAGTTCTTGGAATAGCACACTGCTATTTGTCCGACAGTGGCTGCATGGCATATGAGTAGGGATTTGCCCATAGGGGACACACCACAGTACACTGCAGTGATGGGCATAGAGATATACATCAGAATCTGTCATAGCACACATGAACATTACCCAGTGTTGCTGCTATCTTGGTGATAGCCACACATGTACTGTGTTGACAGACTGTGGGGTATGATGTGTGAGGGAGCAATGGATAGTGCAGCCCATTATGGATGTGTAGGGTCTTTACAAAGTGGACATCCATGTATCTGGTCCTGTAATGTGTTCCCCTGTTGTTGTCTTGCAGGAACAATGTACCGATGGAGACATCCTCCATTTTCATCTGCAGAGAATGACACTATACTGGATGCTATCAGACTCAATCATCACATCCTGCTTTCAAGGGGTCACCGCAATCATGAACAGTGGGCAGCACTATGGGCTGACCTTGTGAGGTCTGTTGATCATATGGGCCAACAGGACAGGACCTATGAGCAGGTCTGACACTGGGCCACAGAAATGGTCAATGCTGCATTTCAAAGGGCAGCTGCTGTTGCCAGGGATCATGCTGCTACCTGTGGAGGGCCTGCAACAGAACAACCACTCTCAGCCACAAAGGAATTTCTGGCGAACTTAGGATCAACCAACAGCTCCCTGCCAACCATCACACCATACATCCTGGAGGTGGGTGTCACAACATCCACATCAAAGAAGTGTCCAGGTAAGCTTACTGTGTTCACCAGTATAATGCATTAGCAGTCATTGTGGCAGGCTCTACAGACCAGTACATGGGTGTCAGGTCTATCTGCATTGGGGGCTTGGCTTTTATCCACAGTTGTGCGCTCATACACAGAATGTCAGCAATATAGCCAGTATCACATTAGCTACTGTACATGCAGATATAGGAGCATATTACCTTGAACACTGCAACATTTGGTGTTGCTGACAATACATCTCCCTTATCTTTTCATAGGTACATCAGGTGTGGCTTTAATTCGTGGTTCTGTACCTGGTAAGTGTGATACTGTTGTTTTACATATCATATATCCTGTATGAATGTTAAGTGCTGCAATTTTGCCTTATGCACAACTGTTGGGCTTAGCCACAGTAGAATAGTTGTATGCTCCATTTTGGAGCCATTAACTGCAGTGCATAGCCTAGGCAATGATAGGTGTGAATTTGTACAAACATTAACATGTTTGCACTTATAGTTATGAGCACTATGCAGCCTGTTATATGAGGCAATTACTCCAAGATACCCATTCAAACACAATAGGGAGAAGGTACATACCTGAGGCAGTGCTACTACAACTGGCATATCATTGTCAAAATAGGTGTACTGGGTTTTATGTGTAGTTCTACACATACACTGTCATCTTTCATATCTCACAGGTGTATTGTACTGGCAACATTACCCAGATGTAGGTGACATGCATGTTATAAAGGGCCTGGATTGTCTGTGTATGTTGTTGTGAGTTTGTGTGTTGTGCATGGGATCAGAAATGAGAAGATGTGGTACATATAATGCAGTTTTGGATCCTCATCTGTATGAGTTTGTGTGGATTACCATACATAATTGTGCAGGTGGTAATGTACTGCTTTTGTCTTGCTTCTCACAGGTGAACAGGGGGCTTGGAGTCTGTCCCCCTAGCAATCTGATTTCAGTGTTACATTGGACTCTGTTGATGATAGTGACCATAATTAGGCACAGCTGGGGTGGTTGGTGGCTGAATCTGTCCAGAGGTTCACAACACTCTTCTGCCCCCATTGTCCCCGCACACAGTGTGCCCACACATGCCCAGTCACTAGAGGCCACAGATACTGGACAGTCAGAGAGTGGTGCCATAGTACAGGGCAGTGTTAGAACTCTGACATCAGTGAGTGTAGACACTGCCCGTAGCCAGAGAACTGGCAAGGTCCCACAAAAGTCCCACAAAGGCAGATTGATGGGGTGCTCGAAGTTGGACTGCTGCCCATTCACCTCTTGTTGCAGGTGTCACAGCGTGGGTCACTTGTCACATGTTTTGGGCTGCCATGGAGGCACAGGCACAGTGTGAACACAACACCAGACAGATGCTTACGGTTATGGATGTAGCACAGTCTGTCATCTGTGACTGCCTCCACTGCATTGGTGATGCCATTGAACATTTCACTGATGCAGTGGACTGATGGTGGGGGTGAGGCAGTATCTGTCTTTGAGTGCATTTTGTCTGTGCTGGAACATGTGTTTGGAGTTGGGTGTCAGACATGTGGATGTAGGCCAACAACACCATCTGCTGAGTGTACCCATGGCTGAGCACACTCATATTCCTGTAGTGGCAGTACCTCCAATGTTACAGAGGGAAGTGTGCTGTCCACACCATGATGTGTCAGGACATGGGCACATGGTCCTGGGTGGTCCCGTGGGGGACACAGGCTCAGCAGATAGCAGTCACCATCAGGTACTAGCACCACATCTGACCTTGGGCATGGTGCTGCCCATGCCACTCCTGGTGAAGCCAGTTGCCATATTTGTGGCTAGAGATGGTAAACTGTCCACTATACCATGTACAGTCCACCATACATGTGTAGGGCTAGCACTGAGCTTGACTGTGTACATGCACACACTTCAACATCACTGTCACATGTAGGTCACCTACAGACACACAAGGCACCCCTCCATGGCCCATATAACCAGCACCCCTTCCTGAATCACACACATGCTGTCAACTGTTTGTCACAGCCTAGGCCTCTGGCAACCCCATACTACACCCTGTGCATGTGATGATACCTATGCCACATCCATGCCATCCATGCAATTGATGCAGGGACCTGCATATATGTGTCTGATGCACAGGGTGACTATATAATTTTACATGTGTTTGGTGCAGTAGCGATATGCCGTGACATTTGAGGGCCACAACAGGTACTGTATGCTGGCCTGTGTCAGGACTGCACATCATACAGTGCATATCTTTGTTGCCTGATGGTACAGTGGCAGTGGTGTTACAGAATGGCAGGTGTGTCATGGACTTGTGTATGTTTTTGTCCCAGGAGTCTGAGCAGTTAAACTATGGACACATGGTGGTAATACAGTGACACAGGATGGCAAGGCAGCACAGCAGAGATATGACATCAACAAGGCATGCCAGTATACGTGCATGGATCCTTAGGTGCATATGTGCAGAACAATGCATCAGGGATAACGGGGAGAGGCAGCATCATCATGCTTTCATACCCTGTGACACACACTACTACCTTTAATACATGTCACATGGGTATTCTGCACATACAACTCCAGATGGTGGTGGACATCAATTATGCTTATGTAGAGGAGGGAAATTTAAGCTCAGCAGCTAGTCACAGGGCCGTACAATGCATAACCAATACACATGGGCATGTTTTCAGTGCTGTAAGGGGACATATTTACACACACACAAAAGTTGGAAGTTGTGAGATTAGAACCCTTACTTATTTAGCATTACACACTATAACTCACTGTACTCATTGCATAAGCCATGCTGTTAACGTGATGCTATACTGTCAGCCAGTGCTCTTAAGGTGGATGACATCAGCAGGCCTTGTAGTGGAGGCCAGCAGCTAGTCAGTGGGTATAAAATGCATAACCATTGCTCAGAGAGAGCCCATGCAAGCTTTTCTGAAGTGCTGCATGAGGATATATTTACAGATAAACACACACACACACACACACACACACACACACACACACACACACACACACACACACACTCATTAAATGCTGTGAGATTAGCACCCTTACCTATCTAGTCATACACACTATAGCTTGCAGTACTTATCTCATGCACCACAGAGCTTATCTTTTGTCAGATTGTCAGCCAGTGCTCTTAAGGTGGATGACATCCACAGACCTTGTAGAGGAGGGAATTTGAGGCCAGCAACCAGTCACAGGGCCATAGAATGCATACCACTGCATGGAGATAGCCCATATGGGCATGTCCCTATTGCTGTGAGGGGATATATTGATACACACACACACACACACACACACACACACACACACACACACACACACACACAGTTGGAGGATGTGAGATTAGAACTCCTTCTTATCTAGTATTACATACTACAACTCACAGTAATTATTACACTCACCACTGGTTATGTCTGTTGTATATGTTGATGCAGGCACAGTACTTGTGGAGTACACATAGTGCCCTTGTGTTAGACAGCATGTGCGGCCTGCAGAGTGATACTGCTTGGTACTGTTATTGTATCTAGTGTCCTGGGGTGAAATACTTGGTAATATCCCTGCTATGTGTGCACACTTACCAGTCTGGCCATATGTGGGTGTTTGCAGTTTGATAGGCAGACGTGAGGCCAGGGACAATATGGCCTGTCCAAGGAAGTCATTGTTCCCATTGTACATTACACCAACTCTGTACCTATGTCTGTCTGCAGGGTGACAGCCTGCAGGCTCAAGGAGTCTGTGTGTGAGTGTATTATGTACTGTTGCAGCCTTGGTCTGGTGCCATCAGACAACTGCTATGATGTGTATGTACAAATAACCCCAACATTCAGAGGTTTGCGGGAACATTCATACATCCCCACCCATATCTATATCAATGTGTATAAGAGGGTTGTCTCCTTAAATGTAGTTGTGTTTGTCAGTAATGTAAATGTATTATGTAGAAGTATGTGGGGAGTCTATGTATCATTGTACTTTGCATAACTATATATACATCTTGTTATTATAAATATATATATATATATATATATATATATGTGTGTGTGTGTGTGCCACATACTGATAGAGACACTAATCAAGCATGAGGGGGATAGGGAGAGACAGATATGTGTACATAGCTGTATGTATGCACAGACATAATTTCAAATAGCAGGTCTTTTGGCAATAGAGGCAACAGACTTGGGCCCAAGTTAACTAAGTGTAGGAGCATGCCCAGTGTGATTATCACTGCTAGCAAGGTGTCTCCAGGTTAGAGATACCTGTAATCCAGTCCGGGATTATTGTGTGCTGCAGGCCATTGGCTGCTGCACCTGTTACCACAGTACTGCAGTTGCCTGATATTGTCCAAGGCATTCCCCGGCTATTTGCTGACCTTAATATGTGACTCAAACTTCAGAACTGTACAGAGCTTCACAGAATGTCCAGACTTTTGCCACATATGTTTGGCCCATTACACATAACATTGTGGTTTACTGGCAAATTAGTGGCAAATCAGTGAAGATTGAAGTAAATAAATAATGACAGACATTTGAGTTTCTGACTCCATGCACATCCAAAGAGTCATGTTAATGCAGGTCCTGTTATTCTATTGACTTTCAACATTTGTAGGAGCAAATATTTAAAACCTATCCCAAGTTGTGGGCCTTGGTCCCACTTTTATTCACTGTATTTGGCCAGATTTCCTGCTGTAAGAGGTTGAGAGGTATGATGTGATAGGGGTACATGGTGAAACAACACACAGGGTGACAGTCTGCATACCTCTCCCTATTCATGTTTTTGCGGAATGTTCAGCATTTTGCCCCATATGGCTCCAATGTTCCTCTTACATTTGTGGTTTCTTGGTGCTATAGTGTACAGCGTTCACTGACTTGTTGCATCTACTGACACATTTAAGTGATGGCCTTTACATCCTGCAGCTAATCTGACCTGTCGCAGCCTGCTGTTATACTAGCCACCTGCTATGTTACTCAGAGCATGTATAATGTCTGTTGCACTCTGGCTTTGTTCAGCTTTCTTGCAGTAATAGATTGAGGGGTTATGACAGTCTGTGGGACTACCACCGTATGAGTACCTCACATGCAAAAGATGTTGAAGGCTGCCAGATTTGAATCATCAGCACCACCACACATGTTACTGTCCCTGGCCCACTGTGCCACACCATCCACTAGACAGACAAGTTTTCTTCCTCACACTATGAACAAGATAGAAGAATTGTCTGGTCTGCTGGTATATCATTGCCAACTTACTGTTACAGCAGTTGTATGGGTGCACTGATGTGTTTGGAGTGGAGGACGACCAGCTTATGCTCTGCTGGCATAGACAGTCATGTGACTGTCCTGTGACCCCACTGTTTTGCATCTCCCTGGAATACTGTCATGGAGTTTCCAGCCATGTGGCCTAGTGGCTATTATGGGGCCCACACTAGAAAACAGAGTTCCTGTTGTCCAAAGTGGCTGTTAGAGTTGTACAAGTAGCCCATTAGCCCACTATGGATCTCTGCAAGTAGCCTAGTAGGACTCTCTATATAACCCACTTTATTCCCTTGCATACATGCGGCAGGTCCATACATATGCTACCATATTGTAGTACCCCTTACAAGTAGTGTATAGGAGAGTAACGTACCTTGAAAATGCAGCAGTTGACAGAACTGTAATTTGGGTCTGACTCTGTCTGATGCACTAAGTCCACAGCCAATGCATGGTGAGGTACAGATTGTGTTGTCTGGCTGGCATCATTTTTACTGATATGTATGTGAGTTGGAGTACAATGTCAGTCCCTAGGGCCCTAGGTTGTCAGTGCATGTGCAATGCATTGTCTATTGGCCAAGCCCAGGGCATATTGGGCACACCTATGTCTGCCTACAGAGACAGCCTCAGAGGGTTCCTTCTCCGAGTACCCCTGTGGGTGTGGCTGTGGTGACCTATGCACTGGTGGGGGGCTGTGTGTCCCTTCCCTTTGCTTATCCTGCTGCAGCTGTTTCTGCAGAATCATATTGTGCAGCTTGGCACATATTTTGAAAATCTGTGCACATATGGCTGGAGAGTAATGCAAGGCTCCACCAGATATATTGGGGCACTTGAACCATGACTTCAACAGCACAAACACATACTCTATGGTGCTCCTGGTTTGTGTGTGTGCCTCATGGTGTTCTTGAGTGGGTGTGCATGCATTTCTGATGGGTGTCATCATCCATGGTTCCAGTGCATAGCCAGCATCCCCACGTAAATGGCCATGTGGGATGTCCCTCCTAGCAAACATCTGGTACAGCAGTGATGCATGCCAGATATGGGACTTGTGATAACTTCCTGGGCTGCCAACATACACATTCATGATAATGCCCTGAGCAGTGTACATGACATGGCAGTTGATGGAGTGGTACCCCTTCCAGTTGACGTAGATTCTACCCTCTTCACCGGGTGTTGCCTAGATGTGTACATGAGTGGAATCTATGGCACCCAGTACCTCAGGGTAGTGCGCTACATGGTAGAAGAGTCACATACTGCTGGCCCTCTCCTCAGGGGTGTAGGGAAAATAAATGTGCTCACTGGCATGTGGTAGCATGGCATCCAGGAACTGGTGGAGTACCCTGGAAGCACATGCCTGAGAAAAACCCATCATGTCAAAGTTGGTCTTTGGGACCTTTGTATCTATCTGTTGGTTCTCGGTCTGAGTTGAGGATGGCAGAGCTCACTGAGCTGTTGTAGTATGTCCCTGTCCACCCTGTAGTGCTCTACAATCTCCAGCTCTTGTAGCTCCTGGTAGGTTACCCTAGGCCTGAGCACTCTTTTCTTTCTCAGTCTAGGCCTATAGTCAGGAGCAGCAGCAGCTGGATTGACCTCAGCATCTTGCACATGCATATGTAGCAGACCTGCAGCAGCTCCTAGCATTCTCTAGGTTAAAATTCTAAAGTCTGTACTCCAATGGTGCAGAGAATGGGGGCAAATCAGATTGTAGGGTTCATGCATACTTTATAGTGCTCTGCTGTAGGTGTAATCTGTGTGATTGGCTAGCTATGATGCATTCCACCTGCCAAGTACTTCATTAATGAGTTTAATGCCCTAGTTTAAGTGAAACAGGGTAATCAGTAATTAATACATCATTGGCTTTCTCAGCCAATTTTTTTTGACAGACTTCACTGCTAAGCACTGCAGTGCCATGTCCAAACCCACACCACGCAGATAAGCAATTCAGTAGACATGCCCCCATGGAAGGTCACACTCAGCATGGCTGCGCACCACTCAAGCATGCTCAAATGCACTGAAATGCATGGGCCTAAGGTAATCAAAGTTTAGCAGTCACTAGACATCCTCCCATGCTAAGCAGAGTGGAGCACCATGCAAACAGGCGCCGCTGAGCTCAAATGAGCTTAAGAGTTTGTGGACACCTCCCCCACCTTTTAATGTCAGCTACCTCTTCTGTGGACACCAATGTGGTTCTGTCTCAACACAGATGGGATCTGCAGACACAGATATCCATTTGTGCTATTCAGCAACCCCAGCTAATTTGCATACAGATCCATGCACAGTACCTGGTAACTACACGGTTTCAGGTCCTGCCTCATTAGCAACCACAGCAGTCCTGCATTGTACATACTCCACAGAAGGTCCTGTAATGCATTACTGTTACATACTCACAAATTCTGTTGTTTACAATATTTTTATATTTTTTTACATAAGAGCATGTTTGCGCACTGCGGAGTGCTGTGCAAACATAACCAGGGTATTAAAAAAATATTTTACATCATTTTTCATACAGTTTTGGACACACAGTGGTTACTTTTGCTCATATCTGTGTCCTCAATACTATTTCTGCCACTGTAATTACACTTTTATAGCCCCTTGTGTCATTTTTGCATCCTGTATATGGAATTTTTTCCATGTACATTATGGACACCAACACGGGGTCTGCATGACTGTCTATCTGCTTGCTGAATCACTCAACCTGCCTCATTTGCATGCATTTCATCTGCTTATGAGGTGATTTGCATGCAACAGACACTTCCGTGTTCACATGCTCATGCACGCCCCTCAGCTCCCTTTACTGGATCGCACTTCTACGTACTTCCATGTAAGCACCATGCCACTATGCCTACATGGCAAATAAGTCCATGTAGGCTTTATTAAATTCCATCAGAAGTGTGTACTGCAAAAGATGCAGGAAACTGAGAACACAATGGAGGATTTTATTCATATGCTGCTGTGGCAGCTGAACCAGAAAAAAAGCTGCCACCGTATATTGTAGCAGAAAGTCAACCAAGTGTAATGATTAAAACAAGAGAGGAGAGTCAAATTACCAGCATTGCTATATGTGACAGACTGATATAGCCCTTAGGGCTTAAGAATCGAGGTGTGCATTCTCTGACATGTATAGAGAAAGATCAGTTCTGAAAATTGATATCTGAGATGTTTGCTTTGTTTGCGATACTATTTTTTTTAAAGATTCTACCAATGCAATGAATATGTCTATCTGAATGTGAATGTTGAGTAAGAAGTTGTGTTTATAATTTAGGACAGACAATATTACAGAAATGGAATTAAAGAGCATTTCAAAGAATTATGGCATATTGAATCAGTAAGAAAGTTCTGGATGAATGAAATTTATCTATGGGACATGGTAATTATGGGTGTTATTATATATTTTAGAAAAAAATGTAATTGATATCAAATGTAATGTAAGATGCAAAAAGAGAGGGGTAGTAAGGTATTTGGGATAAATCAATATGTGTATGTTCTATGATTAGACAAAAGGTATTTGAAAGTAAAAATCTGACGTGGGAGAAGGAATATCCTGTAGATGACTTTTCATCAGAAACAGCACATGTAATGGTGTGTGTGTGTGTGTGTGTGTGTGTGTGTGTGTGTGTGTGTGTATCAACATGGAGCTAAAAATTCTGAATGTTTACACATTATTATTTATTAGCCAAAATAAATTTGAGAGATTGCAGACAGATGCTGATGGAGATTAGGGTGATCATATGCATTAAATGAAATAAAAATGAGAGTTCAGTAGGAAACAGACTGAAAAAGAAAAAAAAAATGAAAGGAAGAGACAATAATAAAAATTCAAAGAAGGCAAAGAGTAAATGTTCTGCATTAAAATTAAATTAAGAAGAATCCAACTCTAAACTGGTGCATAAAAACAAAACAGCATAAATTGGCAAATGCCATGAAATAATACAGAGAATTAATGTTGCATGCAGAGTTGAATGCAACAAAAGTGAGATGGCTAACATTAGTATATAAATTGCATGCCATTTAGCCATGAAAGATCTGTGAGTCATCCTTTTACAGGGATGAAGTACTACTATGAGACCAAGTGGGAGCATGGATCACACTGATGAGGCATTCCACAGGTAGAGCCCAGTAGTGTCAGACCATGCAAGAGCATGTGAGACGGAGTGAATCTGCAATGGTCTTTGGACTGTGAAATGGGGTACCATTTGAATATCTACCTCATTTCCTGGACATGCTACAGAAGTGTATTATATAACAACTGGAGTCAAACTTGATGGCAAGCATATTGTGCTGTTGGATGCACCTATGGCTACAACATTTGTCACACATCACTATCATAACTCCAGGTCACTGTATAGTTGCTGTAAGTACTCACATGTGCCATGAAGCACAGTCACCACTTTCATAGTGTATGGATCACGTACCTGCACATCAACTGATTGCGTCTGTGTGCTATATGTGTATCATGAATAGTATGAGAGCCCTGGTGGCCTCAGAATCTCCTGTATCTTTATTCTGATCTACTATATAGTGGGTATGTCCATATCAGAGGCAGTGCCTATATCAGTTGTTGTGTCTGGTGGAGACATATGTGGGTCTCTCTAATACCAGTTGTAAGTATGGCTCCAGAGAAGCTGTGTGCTCAGGAGTTACTTTCACAGATGCCTGTGCACTGGAGGATGGTAGTGTTCCTTCCCTCCACAGTATCAAGCAGTGTCATTGTGTTATTGGATCATACCACCTGTAGGATGCTATACTCATTACTTGCAGTAGTTATATAAATTTCTGCAGTCTGTTGCCCCACTGAGCTGAGCTGACCTTTCTTTCTACAAGTGTAACTTGAAAATGCATTAAAATATGACACTGTTCTGAGCCCTTTAGCCATGAGCTTCAAGTATCCTCTTGCGGCATGCATAATGGAATACCTGATAAATACTATTATTCAATATTTTGGAACACAGACCTTGTTGTTCAAGACATTGCAGCTGTAGACCAGAGCTGAATTTTAGCTTGTTGATCAAGATGTTGCAGCTGTAGTTAAGGGATGACTACAGAACAGCTGAACAGTTGGTAAACAGTGATATTTTCTTCACCTTTTAAAAAGGGTCCCCTTCATATGATCAAACTTTCAAATGTTTGACTTTCATATGGCCGAGACCATATGACTGAGCTTTTGAAAATTTGAATATTCCTAACAGAGATCTCCATACAACGTGGAATGGGAAGATTTCCCTTTTCTGCACTGTAGTGCGATCTCGGAGTTGGTATATAAATAGTAGGGGGGGGGGTGCAGGGGGGCTTGCCCCTTGCTAAAACCATTCAGGTAATTTTTTTCTTTTTTTTTTACATTTTTATTAGATGTTTGAACTTTCAAAAGTTCGATCATATGGTCTTGGTCATATGAAAGTTGAACTTTTGAAAGTTCGAACATCTGAAGTAGACCCGTCACACCATACTATTATAACCAATACTAACCTGGTGTTTCCACTTTAGACACACAAGTAATAGGTGCCAGGCCTGCACCTACATCTAAGCCACCAACTGCTATGAGAAGATGGTCATCCTGTCTGGTGAGCAATGCTACAGTCTCCTCCAGGTCTGTCAGCTGTTTAAGTATTGATGGACCTTACCCTGCAGTAGTTCTCTCCATGGATATGTCTGGATCCTTCTGCTTTGCACGTGAGGTTACATCCATAAATGTCTTCTTTGCACTTGTTCTAATGAGTTATTATGAACACCCATGATATTAATTTGCTGTACCTGTTGACATGCTCTGTTGGCCCAGTCATACTACCAGGGTGAGGGTTCAGATTCTCACTTTATTATATCTCTCATCCATGGTGGCAGGGAGTGAGCTAACTGGATTAGTGCCATCGACTTGAAGGGAACCTGAGTCTTGTCCAGCCCTAATGCTGTACACCTATGTGCTTATGACAACTGTGTCAATCTGAGTGTGCAAGTGTGCAATGACGAGCAGCTGGATCATGTGTTCCATTCCCAGGCCCATAGTTGTGGCCATCCCAGCCACACAACCAGGCATCATCTCTGTGAGAAATGGACTCCACCAGACTCTAGCAGAGAGACATTGGCATGGTCCCTACCCCCTAGGATAGGCCTGTTTATCCTTCCTGCCAGAACCATCACCCACCCAAGATGCCTACAGAACTCAGAATATGTGGGTCATAGACATGGCTCTATTTTCTATGGCACTGGAATGACTCTCTACCTCTACTTCTCATTTGCTGACATCTAAACCACTACTTTTAATTATTTTTTGTTGGATTCATTATGGCCCCAGCTCCACTTAGGTAGTGCAACTCATATCACTTATACCCAGCATTCCCAACACCACCCTCACATCTTAGACTTGGAAAGTCATTTTTTGTCAATATGTACATAATATTTTATGCACATTTCACCGAGCCTTGTAGACATAATGCATGTGTATTCCTCCTTGTAGAGCTGTGTTTGATAATCAAAAATACTCTTCTAAAACACGTGTGTTTGCATATTTTTCACATCGTGTAGCACTGCGAGGCTACAGTTAAAATATTCCAAGTGCCAGAAAGTCTGCTCTTCAAATTTTCCCTTAAAACTAGCTGGTTTCTCAGTAGTAGCACTAAAATCTGAACCCCTGTGACTAGCACTTGCTCTAGAACCTGCTGGAAAGCACTAGAAAGCCTGAAACAGATACAAGCACTTAGCTCTCCTTGTCAATAAGGAGAAATTAATCATAGGCACTAAACAGCCTGTAATTGCAAAGTACCTTGCAAAGGTAAGGGAAAACAGCTCTTAAACTTTACATAAAAGCACCTAAACAGGCATGTCCAAGGGTCAGCTTCTGGTGATTTCTCCTGTCCACCTGGTGAATCTGGGCATACTGGGGCAATGCAGCAACTGCCTCATGTACACAGACAATCCTCTCCTCCTAACACCCAACACTACAACCTGCGAGAGATGCACTTACATAGCCAAACTGGAAGCAAAGCTCTCTCCAGCCAAGATTGTGCTAGACAGTCAAGAGGAGAAGGTTAACACCTGCATCACACCTGAAACAACTCATAGCCCTTCAAAACTCACACCATCAACACCCACACATAGCAACACTAAACCCACATATGCAGAGGCCCTTAACATTAACCTGCCCAAGCAACAAGGACCTCCGAAGCCGAAATGCAAACAAACACCAGTCACAACCAAAATGACACATAGCTCACAACACCAGTGTGCAACCCAACAACAGCCCCTAAGGCAAGACAATGTACCCAACACTTTAGTCATATGTGACTCTATAGTCAGGCACACTGATGTCCCACTCACCAGACTGAACAAGGAGAAAATTACAGTCAGCTGCCTGTCAGGTGCCAGGATCCACCACATAATGCATGCACTCAAGTTACTCAACAACAAGTACAAATACGACTCTGTCATTGTCCATGCTGGAGTGAATGACTTGAGACGTACCTCCCTGGACTACATGAAAAGAGATATGGAAGGACTCTTGGATCATGTGACCCAGGCAGGTATGATCCTAGCCCTGAGTAGCATCCTGCCTTCGCCAAGAATGATACCACAGTATAAGGACAAAATGATTGACTTCAACAATTGGCTAAGCTTCTGGTGTCATTCAAAGGGGATCCAGTATTTGTCTGCCTGGGAAGACATGATCGACAAACCACAATGCTTTGCCAGAGGTGGTCTGCATCTGTCATCCCTGGGATTCAGGTTACTGGCTAAAGCTCTTGCCACCCCTATAGTGCCTTTTTTAGGTAAGGTTCAAAGGATAAAACCACCACCGTAACAGATAGAAGCAGGCAAAATCTGAACGTAATGCTACTCAATGCTAGAAGTCTAAACCTCAAAATATACTCTCTCGAGGCACTCCTAAAAATGGAGAACATCGATATCTGTGCAGTAACTGAGACCTGGTTCAAGGCTCCAGAGAGCACCCCTGCAATACCAGGCTACAATTCTTACCACACTTTTCGGCCACAATACCAGGACCGAAACACTAAAGGTGGAGGAGTGTCTATATTCACCAAGGATATTCACACCTCCAGGCTAGTTGCCCAACACAATGCATCTGAAATTGTCCAGGTGCAGCTAACACTAGGTAAGACTGCAATCCAAATTGTAGCTTGCTACAGATCCCCAACCATGCCCCAAGATTCTCACTACATCTTTCTAAACATACTGGAAAATATTAAGATACAACCAAACACCCTAATACTGGGTGATTTCAACTACCTTGCCATTAATTGGGAAAACTACTCAGGTACCAACTCCTTTTCCCAACGGTTCTTGGAATTCATAAATTCCAATGCCCTGGATCAACTAATCCATTGTCCCACCAGGGGCTCCAATATCCTAGACCTGGTCATTACCAACATGGGAGATAGATGCTCCACACCAGTGGTCACCCCCTCATTGGTCAGGTCTGACCATAAGCAAATCACCCTTGACATCCACATCCCACCCCCCAGTAAGGAAACCTCCTTAAAAAACTTCTCCAAAGCCAACTTCAAGCTACTGAAGTCAGAAGTGACAAACTTCACAACACCCATGCAGACGGGATCTGGAAGTTTGACTGCAGAATCCTACACTAAGGCACTATACAAGCACATCCACACGTGCATGAATCATGCCATCCCAAATTGAACCAAGATGCTCTTCTCCAAAAAAAGGAAGCCAATCTGGTGGTCCCCTGCTATAAACAAACTATACAACAGAAGGAAGAAACTGTTGCAAAAAAAGAGGAAAATTCCAGGGTGCAAAAAACTCCCTCACCAGCCTCAGTAAGAAGCTGAGATCCCTCATAAAATCCTCAAAAGCTAGTTCAAAAATAAAATTGCCAAAGATTCCAAAGACAACCACAAGGCATTCTATAGTTATGTCAAGAATCTAAATGGCAATGCTCAGATCTGCTCTGAGTTACAACAGAATGGCATTAAATATACTGATCCCAAGGATATTGCCAACATCCTGGCAGATCGATTTAGTGCCAACTTCACCCCACTCTCACCCACTAAAGGGCCCATCTCAATACCAAAAGATTGCCAAATTCCGATAATCACGGCCACACAGGTAGAAACCGCACTCTCCAAAGCTAAGAATACAGCATCCATGGGACCAGATGACATCCCAGGCTGTGTACTACATGAACTACAAAATGAACTGGCACCTCACCTAAGTGTCATGTTTAATCATAGCCTCACCTCAGGCTTCGTGCCCACTGAGTGGAGCACAGCTACAGTTATCCTGCTCCACAAGGGAGGATCCACCTTGGATCCCGGAAACTACCATCCCATCAGTCTGACAAGCCTGATTTGCAAGGGCATGGAACGCATTATCATGGAACTTATAAACAAAGACATTGGCAACCTTCAAACACTGGACCCCACCCAGTTTGGGTTTGTGAAGGGCTGATCTTGTCTCCTGAATCTGATTGACTTTTTTGAATCAGTCTCCAGAGCTGTGGACAAGGGTAAGGCAGTCCACACAGCCTATCTGGACCTCGCCAAGGCGTTTGACACCATCCCCCACTCTGGAATCATAGATAAACTTACAAAGCTGGGCATAAATCCCTACGTCACTCGATGGGTTGCTAACTGGGTTACTGACAGAACCCAGACAGTAAAAGTGGCCGACTCCAAATCCAGCTCCAGACAAGTGACAAGTGGAGTACCTCAGGGTTCAGTCCTGGGACCACTCTTGTTTGGCATCTACTTCTCTGAAGTACAGGTCAACACTAAGGGACTCTGTCTAACAAAGTTTGCAGATGACTGCAAACTGGGAGCCATTATTGAATCCCCAAATGATGTAGATATTCTACAAAAGGGCCTTACAGAAACAGATGCCTGGTGCCAGAGCCATGGGCTCAAGCTTAATGCCAAGAAATGTATAGTTATCCCCTTTGGAAAAAAACACGCACCCATAAATTACCACATAGGTGGCAGGACACTAAACATCGAAAGTGTGATGAGAGACTTAGGGACACAGGTGGACAGTGGTCTCACTTTCGATAACCACATTGCCACAACAGTCAGGAAATCCCTCTATGTGGCACCCCTCATCACTAAGGGCTATTCATCCAGAAAAAAGGAGGTCATTGTCCCACTATACTCATCCCTCGTTAGATCCATTATAGAGTATAATGCCCCGTTTGGTATATACCTCACAAGACATCTGCAACAGCTTGAAAGGCCGCAGAAATACCTCACTAAAGAATCACAGGCCTAAAGCAGATGCCATATACTGACCGTCTAAAAAAAACTCCAGCTATACTCTGTGGCATATCGTCTACTCAGAGGCGATCTCTGCTTAACATACAAGGCCATGTCAAACCCTGAGCTGTTGGACATGCTCCGCTTAAAGAAATCCCAATCCCTCAGAGCCACACGCTCCAGGGTTCTAAACCTTGTCATCACAATGAACAAAACATGCTGGAGGGATAGGTTCCTGACCCAGAGACTTCCCATACTTTGGAATAGACTGCCCATACATATCAAGCCGAGCGCCTCATTGGCCCTCTTCAAAAGGAACCTTGATGATTGGATGGGAGATAGGAAATTCACCCCGGGGATCATATCAGTCACCCTGCTAGACAGGGGCCTGGAGAAGTAAATATTGTGGGAAGAAATATCCAGGGAATTGTTATGGCTAGGCTTGCATAGGCCCTAGGGCCGATAGCCTAGTAGCAACCTATGAACCTATGAACCTATATGTATGTTTCCAGGCTGAGACTTAATTAGTTTTGATCAGTGTTCTGCTGTGATTAACACACTTACACAAACAACTTGAATGTTAATGTATTTCTGAGAATGGCTTATGGGATTATTATGAGTGAGAAGTTGTTAGCTACATTTTCAAATTTTTTTAAACTGCAACAATTAGTTAAACTATGCAAACTGAAATTAACTAATTTTATACCAAGACTCTTGCTGATTGAAAAAGAGCTAGGTAGAAACACCAACAACACAGGAATTTCATTAAAATGCTGTATATATGATGACCAGTATAAGAAACACCATTTGATTACACTTAAATCAGATTATCTGAATTGGAGTACAGACTCATTAACTATGTTACAATTCAAATAATATAACAAATACCTTTTGCTAAGAAAAAGGAAGGAAACAGAAAACTTTAATGGATGACATATTTCTTGAAAGAATGGCATAGGATTCTAAATGGCAGCAATTAGTTTAAATGCATTGAAACAGGACTCATTTCATAGCGAGCACATCTGTAACCAGCAGAGCTATATAGTACAAGAAAAGTCAAGGCACAAAGTCACTTTTGGGAATTCACCAAAACCCACGCAAGATAATATGTATGCCCAATACATCTACTCCGTCTAAGAAAATGTACCTGTAATAAACAAATGTCTACAAATCTGAATCAATAACAGTCAAAACCCTGGAGAATTTACTTTCTGATCTGCAACTAGAGCAAATTGTACCATTATAGGACAAGAGAACAAAGCCCATTACTGAAAGAAAAACTTGTATTGCTATGCCAGTAGATGATAAGAACAAGCAAGGAGGGAAGCAACACACTTTAATGGATGACATATTTCTCGAAAGAATGGCATAGGATTCTAAATGGCAGCAATTAGTTTAAATGCATTGAAACAGGATTCATTTCATAGTGAGCAGATCTGTAAACAGCAGTACTATATAGTGCAAGAAAAGACAAGGCACAAAGTCACTTTTGGGAATTCACCAAAACCCACACAAGATAATGTGTCCAGTGTATCTACTCTGTCTAAGAAAATGCACCTGTATTAAACAAATGTCTCCAAATCTGAATCAATAACAGCTGAAACCCTGGAGAACTCACTTTCTGATCTGCAAGCAGAGCAACTTGTACCATTATAGGACAAGAGAATAAAGGCCATTGCTTTAAGAAAAACTAGTATTGCAATGCCAGTAAATGTGTAGGAGGCTATTTTAGATTTTGGAAAGCAATACTAGAAGGAGCAGTAATGATGTTATATACTTCTGGGGTGGAAAAAGTGACAGTAACCGAAACAGTGTGCTTGTGCTGTATAGAATTAGGTCCATAGATTGTAGCACATGGCCACTCAAACTGCTGTCATAAAGGTCAGCTGGACTTCAAATTGGAGAGTGCCTGGAGTAGTGCAACGTACAGATTAGGAAATTAGAAAGCTGGCCACAAGCAGGTTTAGGTGAATCAAATTGCCCCAACCCAAGCAGCAGGAGTATCCCTGAAAAGTTAAAATAAATAACTAAGAGGAGAGCTCTGAAATTTAAGTATTTTAGAAGTCTGTGGCACTGAAAGCGTCTCCCTCACATTTGTCAACAATAATTCACTTTTCTGCAACAAACAAGACAGGCAAGTTAGTAGTTGCTTTCTGTGAACTTCTGGGGTAATTCTGACACAAAGATATGTATTACTGCATTTTCATAGTGCAGTTGCTCTCCAGACCACCTTCTTTCAACAATATTTTTTCCCCATTTTATTAGCAACTGCTGGATCACTTGCTGTATCGCACTCTATTTATTTTTCTTATTTCATTTGCTGTCCTGCTGAGTGGGCTGATTGAAATATACTTTTCAGCATGACCTAATCACTAACAACAACACTTTGATTGAAGGCATGGATACTTAAAAAACAGTACAGCCACAAGTCAACAAAGTATCTTATCACCTTATTACTTCAGCTCTGATATCATTTTGTCCATACAGTAATTATATAAAACAAACACTGCATGGGCCATGTACAGTATTCATGTCACAGGATGGAAGTGTTGTTGTTCTGTCTCATGTTGATAAGACTAGAATACAGCCCCCTTACTCTGCAACTCGATGCCTGGTTAGATTTAATTCAATGTTAAAGACAGAAGCATAGGCTTCCCTTTCTTTTTAACTTTTTCTTTATTATTTCTGGATGTCTGTACCAGTGGCTACTATCTCAATATAGTACTGCAGTTGTGACTGAGGATGTAAAAGACAAGAACAGGAAATTTAAAGGTAAATAAGTGGAGGGGCTAATGAAAACTAAAAATGGACTTGCTGTACTGGGGGGAAGAAGCATAATTATTACAATATTGGCAGAATAGTAGCCTTCAGTCATTTAATTAATAATCTTCTACTTTTTTTTATTTCAGAAAGCAGTATTTATTAAAAATGAATGAAAACACAACTTTATTTATTTTCAGTTTATATACGAAATGTTGATTAAATGGATGAAAAAGTAGCTGGGATTTCTATTTGAATATTTAAAGCTTGACAACACAATTGTATTATTTTGCTATGCCCATGGATGAAATGTTAGATAAAAGGTATATTATACAATGGTAGCGTATTAACATGTAATAGCATGCATTGTGACTGGTCAACCTAAACAACATGCCTGTTGTAAATCAAGCATATAGTGACAGAAAAAAGTCTTATCACCTGGACTTTCTTATGTTAATATATACTAAGGCTTTGCAGTTTTCTTGAGCTAAGAGGTCAAGCAGTAAGTGCAGAGGGCAGAGAAAATACAAGAAAAATCAGATACCTTATGCAAAACTAAAGAAACACACCTGATTTTCCTTGCATTTTTGCCTTGTCTCTCTTTTACCTCAAAACTATCCAGATTTCAGTTTTTTTTTTCAAAACAGAAAAAAAGAAGCAGCAGAGATCTTTCTTTCTCTGTTGCTTGCTTTCCAAAGCATTTTTTGTCCTAGCACCTGGAAACTCCTATGATCAGAACAGTACCCCAAGGCTCTCACTTATGTGTATCTTGTACTGAAACCATCAAACCAATTTAGACGTGGGTCTGAATAGCTATAAGCTAGATCGAACAAGCAGGTCGAGCTCAAAGCTTAACATAGATCTTAAGAGATTTTTATTTTTTCAAAATGCTGCAAAAGATTCTCCTGCACAATCAAAAAAAGACATGCCCAAGGATTCATTAAACCTTTTATTCTGTGCAGGAACAGCATAGCCACTCCTGCATGGAATACGTCTGTCGAGCTATTCAGCAAACAGCTGATCTGACGTACACGAGCTAGGGAGCAGTATTCTAGCACGTTCACCACTGAATATTGTTAATTACCTAATTTTCTGGTGAAAAACATGCAAATGTGGTGAATTAGTGATTCAGCAAGCAGGCAGGTGTCCGTGCAGGAATAGTGTAAGAAGCAGAAATGTGTTCAGCTACTAGCTGCAAATTACAAAACGGAGGCATGATAGCTCAAAATAAAGCATGTATTACAACTGTTAGGCATGCCAATGGCCAAATATATGGTCATTGGCGTGATAAATAGTTTAACTATTATTTATTTATTTGCAGTCTGCTTACCAGCATGGTCCATTGGGTTACAAGGTGCCCATTTTCAATGGAGTCCTGGCGAGAAAAGTTCCAGTAAATACAAATATACTAAATTTCAGAATTACAAGATTGCAAAATAACAATCATTACAAAGTTTACAAAACACTTAATCAGACATTAGAGAAAGAAAATACATGGTAACAACAGTTACAATAAATTGGAATTTGATGGTGCAAATGCATGAAAAATGCCATTATATACAAATTAGGGTAGCATAAAGAGTGCAAGTTCCTTCAGTACAGGCTAAAGGAGGCTATTCGCAGATATGTTGGGTAAAGAGAATTATAGGATGTTATGTGGGATGAGAGCAAGAGCATTCCCATTGTGAGATTAGGTGTGAGTGAAGTAAAGTTTTAAAGATAAAGAGACTGAGGTGGGAGAGAATTCCAGTGACGTGCTAAGCAGAAGGATATAAGATGTTTGCCTGGAGGGCGGGCAGGTTTATGTAGCTCTATTATATTTTGGAAGTTAGATCAAAGGCATCTGTTTGGAAGATGCATTTGGAGGTAGAGGCAAGGGATGGGCAGAGATAGGGGCAAAAAATAAGTTTGTGTGCTTCGATAAGTTGAATATAGGAAAGGTAATTGGGCAGTTCAAGCCAGTTCAGTTGCCGCAGGGAGATGCAGTGATGGGTATTGGATCTGTGGCCAGTTGCAAATTTTGAAATTTTATAGTAACAGGAGGAGAGTTTTGATTTGAGAGATGATTGCAGATTGGTAAGGATAGAGGCACCATACAGGAGGGAAGGGATGAGGTATGTGTTAGTAAGAACGAGTCTGGTGGAGGGAGAGATGAAACGGTTGTGGAAATAAAGCATGCCAAGTTTCTTGTGAGTTTTTTTTATATTTACATGGATATGGCTATCAAACTTTAGTTGGTCATCGATGAGGATTCCTAACAGGTTAGCAGTGGAGACTGTTTCAAGAGGAGTTTTATTTTGGCTGGTGATAGAGAAAGAGTTTTTGTCTAGGGTGATGCTTTAAAGGGGGGGCTATCATTAGTTTAGTCTTGGTTGCATTTTGCACTAGGTGGTTATCTAGCATCAATTGTTTTGTAGAGGAGAAGGCATCTTGGGTTAATTTTGTTAATGAAGAAGTGGAGGTTGCAGAACAGATCATTGTCGAGTCATACGCATATTGGGGGAGGTTGACATTAGGGATGGCATGGTAAAAGTTGTTAATGAAAATATTGAATAGAAGGTGGCCTAGAATTGAGTCTTTGGGCACACCTGTGGGCTTGTTTAGGAATGGTGAAGTAGCTTTTTTCCACTTAACTGCTTGTTGCTTATTTGATAGGTAAGTGGTTCACCAGTTAATAGAGGAGTGGTATAGATTTATTTTAGAGAGCTTAGTAAGAACAAGGTTATGAGAGATGGTGTCAAAGGCCTCAGAGAGGTCTAGGAGGAGGGTGGATACAATATGACCAGAGTCACAGGCTTTGTTTACAGTTTCTAGGAAGATGAGGAGAGGGGTGGTGGTGCTATGGCTGGGTTGGAATCCATGCTGGGTGGGGGTAAGAAGGTTATTGTTTATTAGACAGGGTAGGATTTGTAGGTGGATGCATTTTTCGAGAAGTTTTGAAATAGGGGATAAGATAGCGATGGAACGGAAGTTGGAGATTTCATTATTGTTACCACCTTTATAGAGTGGAATAATAAAGGCCTTTATCCAGAGCTGGGGAACATGGCATTCGGAAATTGATCGATTTATTAGGATGAAGATAGGGAAGGCAATGACTTCTGCGACTATCTTTAGGAAGTAGTAGGGTATTTCATCAGGTGCATTAGAACAAGCTTTCAATTTTAGAAGATTCTTTTTATGGTAGAAATGGGGATAGGGTCCACTAAGAAGGGAAGAATTTGGGAGCTAGAGATACTGGAGGAGAAGGAGATGTGAGGAGGGTGTTGTGGGGAAACAAGGTTATCAGCAAAGGATGATGTTAGTTTGGCTATGGAATCAATAAACAATGAGTTGAATTGAGTAGCTAAACCTGAGTCAGAAGCATTTGGGTCGGGGCAAGGATTTTCTTTTTTACCTGGGTTAAAAAGATAGGAGATTCCATCCCAGAATTTTTTAGGGTTATTGTTGTGATCGGTTTGGAGAGTGGAAAAAATAGGCTTTGTGGTCTGAGTTAATACGTTTTTTTTACTTTGTTGTGAAGTGTTTTGCATTCATTAAGGGAAGTAATAGTTTTTCTTTTATGGTAGCGTTTACAAGCTTTATCAAGGAATCACATGGTGGCTAAGGTATTCTTAGTTAGCTAGGGACGGAGTTACTTTTAGTGCATTTTGTTTTCCAGGGAGCGAAGGAGTCTAACAAGTTTAAGAAGGTTTTATTGAAGTAGGTAACAGCATTTTCCAGGGGTAAAGTCTTGAGTGGGTTCCAGTTAGTACTTTTTAATGCATCAGAGAATGCATTGGGGTTAAAGTTTTTTAGATACCGAGTAGAGGTGTAGGTGTGGGAAAGTTGTAGGAAGGTGGGCAGACGATGGGCGAAAGTGGGAAGGTGGGCACCTAGTGGATCTAGAAGGGTACCACTATTGGAGATGTAGTGAGGATGGGAAACTAGAATCTTATATTCCCCATATTATAAAATAAAACTTTTTTTTTGGCCGATCTCAACCGTTTAAGCATAGGTCAGTGGCGAGCAAATGGGATTGTGCTGAAAATAAAAAAAAAAATCTGAAAAAGCAATTTTCAGGGAAATCTACATCTTGCCATTATAGTCAATGTCATGTAGAATGAAAACAATACCAGGGCATAGTGGTTGCTAAGTGTGATAACTATGGATTAAGGCAGTGGTGTATGCAAATGAGGGGATTTATACTGAATCACAAATTTCTTCTAAGTATCAGAGTGCACCTAACTGTGTAGGGGCACAAGCATGACTGTGTATACAGGAGAAATAGATGACATGAAAACGGGGTGTGTCATGCTTGCTGTAAGCACATTGAAGCTCAGTGGCCCATCTTTTCCCTTAGCTAAGCATAGCTAAGGAAGGGGGTGTGTCTGAAGCTATATTGACTTATTCCATGAAAGGAAGAGCATGTTCACATCCAGGGGAGGACCAGTTCTGCTTAAAAGTGTTTACTTTAGCTAAACAGGTGTGCACAGCATGCACTGGGCCTAAAATAAAACAAAACAAACAAAAAATAAACCCACAGGAAATAGCAGAACTGTTTACATTTGAGCACCAGGTATCCATCGGGGCTTAAATGGGGAGGAAATGGGAAGGGGAAGCAGCAGAAGGAAGGCAATCAAGGATAACTACCATAGCTGGCCAGTGGAATGTATCAGAGTCAGCCAATTACACAGGCAGCAGCCCAGCACACTACTATAAACTATGCAAACACCTTTCAGTCTGTTTTTTTCCACAAACTCTACACCACTGGTGTACACATTTGGGGGAAATTTTAAACTGACAAAACTAACAAAACATGTTAGAGGCTGCTGTTGCGTTGATCTATCACTATGTGATAGAGACTGAGGATGGTGAGGAGGATAATGCTGACAACCAACTCAGATGGAGGAGGAGGAGAAGAATGTTCAGACCCAGGGTAACCTGCCAGGGGCTACATGATCTGGAGATAGTAGAGCACTACAGGGTGGACAGGGACATACTTCAGCAACTTTTGGAGCTGTGCCGCCTCACCTCAGACCCAGAACCAACAGAGGGGAACCCATTTGAGTGGTACCAAGGTATGTATAGCCTTAAGAATACCAGATACAAGTACTTTCCAAAGACCAACTGGGGATATCATGTGGGTCTCACAGGCATCTGTGTCCAGGATACTCCACCAGTTCCTGGATGCCATGCGCCCACATGCCACTGAGCACATTTACTTCCCCAGCACCCGTAAGGAGAGGACCAGCAATATGCTTCTCTTTCACAGTGTAGCAGAATACCCGGAAGTACTGGGTGCCATAGACTGCACAAATGTTCACATCAAAGCACCACCCGGTGACCAGGGTAGGGTCTACCTAAACCACAAGGGGTTTCACACCATCAACTGCCAGGTCATGTGTGATGCCCAGGGCATTATCATGAATGTGTGTACTGGTAGCTATGGAAGCTATCATGACTCCCACGACCGGTCATTCATTACATCTGTACCAGGTGTCTGCCACTGGGAACATGTTATATGGCCATCTACTGGGGGTTGTTGGCTACGCACTGGAGCCGTGGCTGATGACACCCATCAGAAATGCATCCACACCTACACAAGAACACTATAATGTGGCACATTGAAATACCAGGATCATCACAGAGCATGTGTTTGGGATGCTCAAGTCACGGTTCCAATGCCTTGACATATCTGGTGAAGCCTTGCAGTACTGTGTGCACACATGTTCATAGTATGTGCCATGTTACACAATATGATCCTGTGGAAACAGCTGCAGCAGAAACAAAACTGGGAAGGGCCACACAGCCCCCCACCATTGCCAAGGTCTCCACAGGCACAGAGGGACTCGGAGGAACATCCTGAGCCTGCCCCTGTAGGTAGATGGAGGCGTGTACAGTATGCCCTGTCCTTGGCAAAGAGGCAACGCATAACACATCCACTGACACTGTAGGGCCCGTGGGACTGATCTCTCTCTCCCTGACTCACACACACAGTAAAATGGATGCCAAACATCACACCACCTATACCTTACCATGTATAGGCAGTGTACTGCGTGCATCTGACATAGTCGGCCCTCAAGTACCACCCTCACAACTGCCTCAGGCACAAGGTAAGTCAGTCTCCTTAACAATAAATGAATGGAGTAGAATGTTCTGATAGCATATTTATGGTATTGATGCAAGCATGCAAGGGAATGGGGTGGCTTACTGGGATAGCAGCAGACAAGTGACAGCTCTGTGGGACAGCAGGAAGTGTATTCTCAGTACTGGCCTACCCACACTATGCAGTACCACCTTAGTTGACAAATACCACTGCAGTATATGTGGTGAACCAACTAAGTGGGGGTCATAGGTCACATGCATGGATGTCAAAGTGGGGGTCCCATACCGACCCCCAGCCTCACCCGGCAGATCAGCTGTAGAAAACCATACATAAATGTCTGGCAAAGGCCCCCACATGACGACATCCATGAAATTCCCACCTACAGACTTACACAGTGATATCACAGCAGGTCTGGCAGTGGCAGTATGGCTCTAAAAGGTAAGAAGTCTGAAACTACAAATGTTTATGCCAGAACAATCTGACCTGTGGTTGATACTGTTATGCCTGTAGTCTCAAAGACAGGGCACACCACTATGCTAAATGGGACCAAAATGTTAAGCACAGGCTCTGCAAATGTGTATTGTGTACAGATCTGTCACCCCCCATAGTCCCATAGAAATGCAGTAACATGTCCCTAGTCTCAAGCAGCATCCAGACATTAAGTAGAGTGATGGCTCAACACAAACAGAAACCAATTGTCAGTAACACCCACAGTCAACTTACTGGTGCCATCCCAGGGTTGTCCACTGTCAGCAGCCTAGGAACATGTGATCATCAGAATGCACTGCCTTACTACAGATGGCCTGCATCAGTCACATCTGGCCTACAGGCCTCTGGCAAATGCCCTTGCCTCATCCACAGTGCCCTGTTAGGGAGTTTCATGGGGTCCATAACACCAAGATAACACAGACTACAAAATGCAAAGAAAGGCCATGCTGCTAACTGCTAGGAAAAAAAAACTGCCAGCATCAGAGAGCCAGAAATCTGGACAAAGCCATGAATAATGGTGTGAAAAAGGTCCAAAGAGAAGGATACGTTTGAAATACTGTTCTAATAATGTTAGAAAGATGATGGAATGATTGTAGTAGCATGGAATACCTGAAGGGTATGAAGTCTGAAACTGCAATGACAGCTGTCAGTAATATCTGGCTTCAACCCAGAGTGACTTGCAAAACACTTTTCCTTGAAAACCACACTCGTTTGGGTAACCAACCAAATATATGTGTCATGAATTTGGATATTCTGTGATACTCTGTACAGTCGAAAGGCAGGGCTAGGAGTCTAAACATGGGAATGCACTCATTCCAGGCAGTTGTAACCCTGGTAGATGGTGACATGTCTGCACCCACACAACCCTGGCCCACAGCCTTGGGGCGTAACACATTCTTCCCTGATCACTCATCCTATGCAACATCCTGACCTCAAAATGTGGCCATCCAAGCAAAACAAGGTGGGCCATACATATATGTGAGACACACACACACACCTCCAGGCTGGTAAAACAGTCTGACACACACAAGACCCTCCAAGTGCAGTCAACCTTTGAGAAGCCCCTATGCAAAGTACTGGTAGCTATAGGCCAACATAACTGAACCAGGGCACCCCACCCACACATATCTTATCCCCTACAAATCTATCTGGAGTCTGCCTGTCACCCTGATCCTGCCTGACTTATATTACCCAACCATGGACTGGAAATCAGACCAGGCCAGAACAGAAATGCACAGAGATTCCACCATTGTAATATATCACCAAGGTACTGGACCATTTCCACAGCTCCAGCAGTCAATTGCTAGTAGACACACCTCTCAACAGGCTGGATTGTGCAAGAATGCATAGCATTTGGCCCATAATATTGGTGTGTGCAGCATCCATCCTGTATTCCTCTGGTAAATCACTGTGATGATCTGAGGATGTATGTCACGAGGTACTGAAACAATACATGACAGTGTCAAACATCATGTATGACAGATGTTTGCTAAAACAAGCCCTGTAACCCTAGCAACCCATACATTACTGAGAGAAATAGTCACAATCACAGTATGTCCCATTGTCTCCCCATTTTGATAGGCTATCTCCAGATATCCTGCACCAACAGGTTGAGAGGTATGGCAGCAGCACAAAACAAACCAGACTGGAGTACATCAATCCCTGGAATGGAGTTCCACATTTATTATAGAAGGTCACACTGGGCATGCTCATATACTTAGAGAAATGTCAGTAGGATCTAGGAATGAACAGGCCTCCCCCACCCAGTGCACTTCCCATTGTCCTACTTTAGCAGTCCTGAAGATGCCTGCCACCATAGAAGTACCTTTCATCAAACCGCAGCCCTATAAGCAGTGGCAGCTCATGCCATTGGACTGCAGGACTGCAACCCCCCCCCCAACTGTGGAAAGGAAAAGAAAAAAAGAACAACATTTTTAAAAAATAAAATATTTATATTTGTATAAATTATACTACTGTTGTCTGTACTGCTAGCTAGCTGCTTAGCTGCGAGTCCAATTGACTTGCTGAAGACCCAGAACTCGAACTGCACTTGCTCGGTGAGTTCTGGGTTTTAAAAAGAAAAAAAATAGTTTCTGAAATCCAGACTGCTGTAAATGCAGTCTAGATTAAGGAGAGAAGGCATCAGTGTGATACCCAGAAGTCTATGCTGTTTGTAACCACATAGAAATGGAAGGGGATTGGACTGCCATGTCCACAGTTACATACGAGACATGCCTGGATGGCTGGATGGCTAGTGGCTACTGACTGGTTCTCACTCTCTTCCCATGGAAAAATACTTTTTTTGAAATTCTTTGGTTTACATTACATTATGGAGGTCATACTCATAAGTTTGTGCAATCTAGTCTAGGTGTAATTATCATAAGTCATTTATATACAATACATTGCTATATTAAGTTGCAGCAAATCATGATTTAGATCGTTAATGAATAATGAGAACAACAATGCTCTGAGATCTGATCTTTGAGGTACATTAATGTTAATGGCACCAATTTCAGAATGTGAGTTATTGTTGTATACCTGAAATACTCTGCTTTCTAGATAGCATTTAAAACAATGAATTGTGTTGGTTCCAAAATGAAGTCTGTTGTGTTTGTTTAGTAGTGCGGTATATCTGACAGTTCTTAAGCTTTTGACATTTACATAAAGAAACTAACAATGAAGAGGTTTCTATTCATGATGGAGTAAGTTTTTTTTTTTTTTTAATAAAAGTGTATATTGCAGTCATGGTGCTAAAGGCATTTTGGAAGCCATACCTAAATAACAGCCCATAGATATTTACATGTTTGAAACGTTGCTTATATACAACATTTTCAAATACATCGGTCAGTAGGCATAGGTTTGAAATGTACAAATAACCAGCAAAAAAGTCTTAAAAAAGACTGAAAAGTAGAAAAACAACAGCAATTCCACGTTGAAAATATTTATTATTTAAAATACATGTCTTAGCACCTCGGCCACTACAGCCGTCAATGAGCACATGATTCATAGTAAAAATACATTCCCTTATATATTAAAAGATAATCAATAATAACATAATCAATCAATTAAGCAATTACATATTTAAAGAGACTATACTCTCTCCCAAAAAGAATAGGCCCAAAATAAACATACAGAGCTATACAAATATCAAAATACAAAATTCTATATTTTATTATATTAAATAATTCCAAATGATTTCCATAAATAAATAATGAATTTAAACAGAATAACAATACACAACAAGATGATATTTATTGTGTTACCACATATAATTTATTGAGTAAAGAAATTTGTGACATAGTGAAATATTATTGGAAATTTCTATTGAAAGATAAAGTTTTACATAGCTTGCTCCCTTCTAGTCCTTTGATTGCCTATAAAAGGAGACAAAATTTGGGTGACATCTTAATAAGAGCATATTTTATATGCCCTACTGATAAATTATATCTTTCATTAGGTATATTTGGTACTTTTCCTTGTCATTCTTGTAATGTATGTCCATTTATTAGGTTATCCTTTAATAAGATCAATAATAAAAGATTTTTATTTTTACCGAATAAACGTTTTTTTTTTGTTATTCTGATGGGGTTATTTATTGCCTTAAATGCCCTTGTAACTTATTTTATATTGGAGAAACTAAAAGAAAGTTCAAGTTTAGATTACAGGAACATATTCGGGATATTAAGAGGGGAGCAATAGAAAATTCAGTGGCCTTACATTTTTTAGAAACTCATAATAGTAATGCAAATTTACTGCAAGCTACTATTTTAGAGCACATTTTTGTTAAAAAAGGAAATCATAAATTATTAAAAAATATGTTATTATATAAAGAATCTATTTTCATATTAAAATACAATACATTATTTCCTTATGGTTTAAATATGGAAATCAATTGGAAATATTTAATATAATAAAATATAGAATTTTGTATTTTGATATTTGTATAGCTCTGTATGTTTATTTTGGGCTTATTCTTTTTGGGAGAGAGTATAGTCTCTTTAAATATGTAATTGCTTGATTGATTGATTATGTTATTATTGATTATCTTTTAGTATATAAGGGAATGTATTTTTCTATGAATCATGTGTTCGTTCAAGGCTGTAGTGGCCGAGGCGCTAAGACATGTATTTTAAATAATAAATATTTTCAACGTGGAATTGCTGTTGTTTTTCTTCTATAGGTTTGAAATGTGTCTGTAATGCTTGCATACATCAGAAGCAGAAACTTTAGGTAAGGCAACAATTACTGAATGTTTGAAGAAATGGGGAACTATGAATTAGTGTGTATGTTTGAGAGTAGCAACTGTGTTATTTTTTTAACAGTTATTTCTTTGAAGCAGAATGTTAGACAGAAGTCAGCTAGGAGACATAGCTGGGTGAGGCTCTGTCAGTTTTGTTTGCTGTGGATTTGTTTGGATGGAGAAAGTACTGGTCAGTATTTGAACAGAGTCAAGTAGGAAGTCTTTATACTTTCATATAAAGGTAGCAAGTAGCATACTCATCTGATACTGAGATTAAAGCATGCGTAGTTGCCTGTGATTTGGTCTGCCGGTTGTTTTATTGTTTTCCAGAAATGTTTAGTAGATGCTGCAACAGCTTTCTACCTTAATTTGAGGTAGGTTGCCTTAGCTGAGTTAATGCATGTTCTAGTTTATTTCCTTAGTTCTAAATATATTTTATATTTTTTATATAGTTTTTAATAATTTATTCTTCAAGGGAAGCAGGCACTGAATTTGTAGATGAAAACACTGAAATATAAAGTTGTTTTCTAGCAGCAACCTCTTCATTAGATTCAGATTTCTTTAATGTGGAATTATTCAGATAACTTTTACTTCTGCAGAGATTGTGCATATTGACTGATATTGGTGGATTGTAATGACAGAAGTTTGAGTGGCCTTTTATGGTTGAAATGTTCTGAACTGGGTAGCTTTGTTTTATTTTATTTATTTTTATTTTATTTTACATTAGTTAACCAGGAAAGTCTGACTGGATATAAGTCCATTTTCAGCAGAGGCCCGGGGAGAAAAGCCCCATAAACAATAAGTACATGAGAGAAAAATATAAGGAAACATATAAGCAAATATATAAGAATACATATGGGCAGTCATGAAAGAAATACATATGAGCATATATACAGTAGTTATTAATAAGGTATTGTAAGGAAATTCTTATAGTACATTATATAATGACAATGGTTGAAAAATACAAAAAAAATCACATTTTTTTATTTGTTCTTTACAGTATATGTCATTGAATCTGAAAGGTACATATCATTGAATAACAAGTATAGCAGGGGGAAAACAGGTGATCCCTAATGGAGTCCTTGCAACAGTGCATTGGGGTAGATTAACCCAGGGTGTAGTGTGAACAAATTTGTTATTAGTGGTTCATATGTTTTGTTTCATTGTTTACTGGAAAAATGTTCAAAACTATACATTTAAAATGCGGTCTAACAAGTGCTGCTGTATTATACAAGGGATATAATTTAATTAATATATTTTATAATAGAATACATCAGGAAGGTGAATCATATAACTTTTGCATGGTCCTAAATGTGTGCAAGGGGGCCTATGATTTGAAAATAGCCCAAAGGTAAACTTAACCCACCACTGTCTAAATGCATTTTCTTTGAATGTGGGTTTCAGTGCTGTTTCAATGAATGAGTTTCAAAGCCAGATAAGTTTTAATGCTAAGTCTGTTTTCACTGTAAGACTGTATTGCTCTGTTTAGCACGTCTATCAGTGTTTATGCTATAAAATTTGAAATAAAAGTTGTAAATTAAATCCAAATATCTGTAATCACTATAGAAGTAAAGCATAAAATAGTAGGCACACAGAGTTTTTAACACTGGAGGCAATGAGTTTTGGGGACTGTTGATGATTTTCTTTCTTTAACATAATACTCTGTGAGGGTCAACCAGATGTTAGTGATCGATGTGTTTTGGGGGCTGTTGATGACTTTCTTTTTTTTAATATAATATCCTGGTGGGAGTCAAAGAGATACTTGGTATGCAATGTGTTCTGGAGAGCCTTTTGTGGATGACATCTGTTTTTTTTTAACCTAATATTTTTTGCTGGGTTAGTCAAGATAAATTAGGATGGCTTATCAATGTTTTGTTGTTGAAACAAACTCTACTTTTGCATGAGTAAAGTGTGTATGGGTGAACTAAAGTAAGATCACATGCAAGTTATTGGCTATGTGATGTGAAAGAAATCCAGTAATGTGAGTGTGGTCTTTTATTTTCATTATTTTAAACCTTTTATGCTCAAAACAGATTCCCTGGGTAGGCAGTTGGGATAGGGCAATGCTTATATGCAAATGGAATAACTGCAGTTCTAGCTTGCTTTGCAAGACTAATGTGCATTTGAGTGAAGTAAGATCAACCATAAGCTCTGAACTGAGTGTTGCTTATGTGAAAAAAGGAATACTTACCTTAATGACAGTATTGTCTATTTTGTTGTTGTTGTTTTTAACCTTGCATGATCAAATCAGATACTGTGGGTGGGTTAGGCACTGGGAATTGGGGCTGGGTGTGAATTAATCAAATTGCCCTGCTGTTTACTGTTGTAGTTATATCTTTGCAAAACTGTAATGCGTTTTGTCTGTATTTTAAGATGAATGTAAAATAATTAGTGAGTTAATGAGTATTTCTGTAACATAGCTTCATCCCTTTCTAGTTGGCCACACCCCTTTCTAGCTGCCATGCCCATTCAGCTGTATCCTGCAGCCTCCCTTTGATTTGAAGTCACCAGCCGCCACTGCCTATAAGCTCTGTGGCATGTGCGATAACTGTGTAACACTGTAGTATAAATAACATAAGTAGGAGTTCTAATCTTAGTCTTGGCAAATGTAAAAGTGTGTGTGTTTATAAGTTAAAGCTTTTGCCTCATTTCAAACCCAGTGCACTACCCCTTTCCCTACTTTAGCAGCCTGCAAATATCAGTCACCTTAGAAGTCCCTTTTGTCAAACCTCAGCCCTGTCTGGTCTGTGGTGCATGTGATAGCTGTGTAACACTATAGTACAACTAACTAGTTAGGTAGGAGCTCTAATCTCAGTCCTGGCAAATGTAAAAGTGTGTGTGTGTGTGTGTGTGTGTGTGTGTGTGTGTGTGTGTGTGTGTGTGTGTGTGTGTTTATAAGTTAAAGATTTTGGGTCTGTTCAATCCCAGTACACTTTCCTTTTCCCTACTTTAGCAGTCCTGCAGATATCAGTCATCTTAGAAGTCTCTTTCGTCAAGACTCAGCCTCATAAGCTCTGTGGCACATGTGATAACTGCATCACACTATAGTACAAATAACTAGTTAGGTAGGAGTTCTAATTTGAGTTCTGGCAGATGTGTGTGTATGTGTGTATATGTGTAGTTTAATGTATTGTGTGGCCTCTCTCACCCAGTAGATCACCAATTGCCATACTTTGCAAGGGCTGGTGATGTTCCTCACCTTAGAAGTACCTTTGGACAACCTTTCCTTGATAAGCTCTGTGGCACATGTGATAAATGCATAACACTGTAGTAGCAATAACTAGATAGGTAGGAATTCTAATCTCAGTCTGGGCAAGTGTGTGTGTGTGTGTGTGTGTGTGTGTGTGTGTGTGTGTGTGTGTGTGTGTGTGTGTGTGTGTGTGAACAGTATCCTGTTTGTGATGGGAACATGTGTGAGAACCGTATCCATTGGTGGCTGGATTTTGCTACTTTTTGCTATTGCTAAAGTTGTCATCCACTGTAGAGGGACCTGTAGACACTCTGCAATTCTATAAGCATTGCACCATGTGCAATAACTATGTGACAGTATGGAATAGATAACAAGATAGGCTGCCCATCTAATCCTTGGATATCACTCCCCACTCAAGAATCATACACAAACATACTCGGGAGGGCAGCAACCCCTACATCAGTAGGTGGCCTGCAAACCAGCTCACAGATAGAACCCACAGTGTGAAAGCAGCAGACTCCATGTCCGACTGCTGAACAGTCATGAGTAGAGTCCCATAGGTTGTCGACCTGGGCCCCCTCTTGTTTGGGAGCCACACCTCTGAGGACCAACCCAATTGCAAAGGTGCCCTGGCTGACAATGTTTGCTGATGACTACAAGGTGGGTGCTATTATTACCCCCCCATGTTAGGTTGACATCCTTCACAAAGGCCTCTCTGAGACCTATGACTGTTGTCAGAACCCTGAACAAAAGCTCAATGCCAGATGATGTGCCGCCATCCAATCACATGGTTCCCATAAAGCAATACATTGATGGTAGTCCACTGAACACTAATGTTGGTATAACAGAACTTGGAACACAAGTTGACAGTGAGCTCTGTGATGACCACCACAGTGCCACTGTCTTCCAAAAGTCATTCCTTGTGTCACTTCTGCTGAATCAGGGTGTTGAATCCGAGAAATAAAAGGACAGTGTTTCCCTGTACACTCCCCTCAGTAGGCCACTCAATGTGTACTATGGCCCATTTGCCATATACCCCACTGGACACCAGCAACAACAGGAGAGGCTGCAAATG
>NC_056728.1:665383293-665440793 GCF_019279795.1 Protopterus annectens | reverse complement strand
CAACAAACTATTAAATATACTGGAGAAGAAAGTTCAGATGTATAAACAACTCCAATGGCAGCGATTAAGCTTTCAAGCTTATTTGGAGTTGGGTGTGATACCACGAGGACTTCGAATTTTAAAGATGCCTTCATATGGTAATACCTATACAGATTTACTTGTACAATGGCAGCAGCTTAATTTAGAATTAAGTGCAAATTATAAGAAATTAATGAACAAATTCTTTGAAACTATAGAAAAAAACTTGATAGAAGAGATTGATAAGCTTGAGAATGATATTTTAAACATGCCAGTGTTTGAAAATTGTAATACACATTATCAAGCCTTATTGAATTGTATACAATCTTTAGATACCAGACTGGAGATGAAAAAGAAGAATAAAATACAACGTGATCTGGCCGATTTTAAAAATGAATAAAAACACTTGATAGAAAAATCCACTTTATATAACAGAACAGCAAAGCTTTCGGGTAGAACCCTTTGTCAATACTAATACATAGATATCACATTATCACAGTTTAAATACACGTCGACAGTCACATGACTAGCAGCCCAATATAGTCATGTGACAACATTAGATAATTAATACAAAAATGTAAGGATATAGGACCATAAATCACAGTACAATGATTAAAAAGCAATAATGCTCAAATTATAAAACATTAGCACCTTCCAAACAATATTAAAACCATATTTCATAATTTAGTATGTTGTATTTTAACCAATATAGGTTTAAGACTAACCATGCTATTTAAACCTGGAAATGAATCAGAAGCAAGTCTCAAAATCCATTCATATTCCCTAATCTCCAGGTAATTATTCATGTCACCGCCTCTAGGTGTAGGGTAGATGGCAGCAATGACCCTAAACATAAACCTATGCTCACTACCACAAGTGGATATGTGTTTATATAGAGCGTTCTTGTCATAACATCTCCTAATCTCTGATTTATGTTCAGTAATACGCTCTTTCAATTTACGAGTGGTCTTCCCTACGTAGAAGGAAGGACACGAGACACAGGTAGCCAAGTATACCACAAAGCATGAAACACAAGTCGCACATACCTTGAACTTATATATTTTACCACTGATGGGATGTAAAAATGGCCATATCTTTTCTTGACCAAGGACAGAAAATCAACGATGGCATGTAAATAATAATAAAAATAAAAGTAATGTAATTATTAAACAAAGAGAGACAATTTCTAATACTTTGGATCAACTAGATGTATTTGAATTGCTGCAAACGCCCGTGGAGTCGATATCCAATCAGAGTGGACGTATGCAGAGCTTTGTGAACGCTATGTCCAATTAGCAGGAGCCAATATCTTCAAAGGGAGCAGTTGAAGAAGGCGAAACCCTTATACAAGATGGAAAGAACACCTCGGCTAACAAAATATGTAATTTAAATGAACATTCATTATTGCGACCTCAGGTTGACTTGAAGGATAAAATAAAGCAAACAGAAATTTCTTCTTTCTTACCGTTTGAATTAAAGCAGCCAGAAAAAGTCGCTGTGCAACAGAAAGCATCAACAAGAGGTCACTCATTACAGAGACAGGTTCAGAAAACAATGCCGAGTATGAAGAGGAAGAACAACAGTCCTATAACTTTCAGCAAGGTGGTTCGTCGATGACTAGAATTATAAAAATAATAAAAGGTACTTTTAATCTATCAAAATTGCAATTAAATGAAGATCAATTAGAATTGTTAAGTAAGGGTCTGAAGTTTATACCATAAGCACAGGATAATATTGTGAATGCAATTACAGATGTAAAATTGTTTGTGAGAAGTTTAACACTCAAATTGATTTTTAAACAAACAACAGTGAATATGCCTGTATGCAGAAAACTAAGTACTTTTGTACCATAACTATACCCTGTAGTAACTGCTTTTCTAAATGTTGTTGAAAAAGATTTAAGACAACTATATTCAAAAAGAAATAAAAGGAAGGCTTATAACTTGTCTTATAGAGAATATAAAGCACTTAAACAGCTTGAAGAAAATGATGACTTAGTTATTAAGCAAGCAGACAAGGGAGGTGCAGTTGTAATAATTGATAGAAATAGCTACATGGAGAAGTTTAATAATATTCTTGCAGACTCTCTAACTTTTAAGCAAATAACTTTTAGTGAAGTTAAAACATGTATTGTAGATGTAAACATGATAATTTATGAAATGCAACTTAATCAAGATATATCTACTGATCTTTTTAATTATTTCTCTATACCTTGTCCAAGAACCCCACAAATTTATGGAATTCCGAAAATACAGAAATGTTTGGAAGACCCACCCCTTAGGCCTATAGTTTCAGGTAATGGGTGGGTAACAGAACCTATTTCAAAATACTTGCAATTACAACTTGGTAAGTATTTAGTTAAATGCCCAAGCATTTTAAAGGATACTCCACATCTTTTAAATGATTTATAGAAATGGTATGAACAAAACATTAATGAGAATTTTATATTTGTAACACTAGATATAACATCATTATTTACAGTCATCCCAAATTAATATGGCTTGGATGCAATAAGGAATTTTCTCTGTACTGAAACTGATATGCAAACATGTGAAGTAGAAAATATTTGTATGCTTCTTGAAGTAGTACTAACAAAAAATGTCTTTATTTTTGATAGCAAACCATTCTTACAGCTAACTGGGGTAGAGATGGGGACCCCAGTAGCGAATACCTATGCAAATTTAGTATTATATCAATGGGAGAAGCATTTTGTACTAAATAATTGTAATAATTCAAATAACAAAATTAAATTCTACAGAAGATTTGTAGATGACTGTTTTTTTATTTGGAATGATAGTAATGATGAACTGGAGAGTTATATTTTGTATTTAAATGCCACAACGGATTTTTTGAAATTTAAAATGGTTTCTTCACCTGACTGTATAGTATTTTTAGACATTCAATTGTACAAGAAAATGAATAAAATAGAAACTATGATTTACAAGAAAAAGGCAAATGTTAATAGGTATGTTAGAATAAATAGTATGCATGCACCACACACTTTTAAGGGTGTTCTTAAGGCACAATTAATAAGGGCTAGTAAACAATACAGAAGATGAACATTTTATATTTCAAGCAAATGAGATGAAACAAGAATTTATAAGGAATGGTTACTCCCCGAGTTATATAGATACCATCTATGAAGAAATTAGAATAGGTAGGAAAGACAAATATAAACCTATTTTTGGTCAGAAAATGATAGAATTACCACAGACCTCCAATGAGAATAATAAATTAATTAGATATATAACTACTTATAATGCAAACACTAAGGAAGTATGTAATATTATAGAAAGAAATTGGCTCATACTACTAGCAATGCCAGAAATTAAGGAGCTAATAGGCTTAAAACCTAGATTCTCATATAGAAATCTGGAAACATTAAAACAGAAATTGTGTTATAAGGATTTTAGAAATTAGAAAGTTGTATACCAGCATAAAAATGCAACATTGAAATGTTGCAACTGCAGTTGCTGCATAGATATTTATGATTTAACAAATGAATTTGAACATCCTGCTACTAAAGAGAAATATAATTTTAAATGTTCAGCTAATTGCAATACATCACAAATAGTGTCTCTGGCAACATGTACACTCTGTACAGCATTTTATGTTGGGAAGACAACTAGGAAATTGAGAGAACGTATTATAGAGCATAAGTATGAAATTAGAAGGAAAATAATAACTAATGCTCTCTATAAGCATATTATGGATAATATTACACACACTTTTAAATTTAGGGGTATATGTGCAATAAATACAGGTATTAGAGGGGGAGATATGAATAATGCCTTAGAACTAAAAGAGTATGAGTGGATCACTAGGTTACAGGCAGACACAATACCAGGTTTGAATAATACAGTTAGTATAAAGCCAGTATTGATTAAAAGACAGAGAGAAAATATCTGAGAATGTATTTTGTATTTTAGTTTCCTCTATTTAAACATGCAGAGGCAAGGAAATATAACAATTTTTCTATTTTTCTATCATAGTTCTCCTTAGCTGAATGTTTATGAAATATGAGATAATATTTGCTGTATAGCATACATGTAGTTATGTATATGAAGGGAAATCTTATATGAAATATATTTTGCATAGGAAGTTATTTTAAACCATATATATATATATATATATATATATATATATATATATATATATATATATATATGTGTGTGTGTGTAAACAGATGTAATTATACTGTATTGATTTTTATACGTTAGTAGTATAGGATAACTTGAATGTTTTAAAAGGTTTTAATATATGTTAGTATTGTTCTAAGTAGCAGAATTTAAATAATTAATTGTAAGTTGAATGAGTTAGGCTGGCTGGATCATGTGATTTTATCTGTATCCCTATTTAATGTTTTGAAAATGTCATTGAATTTATGTACTGATGAAGGGTGGTGAGCCCGAAAGCTTTACTTATTAAATTTTGGCATTTAAGTGTGTTTTTGAGGGTGTACAGTTCACCATCTCTGGCCATGGACATGGGAACTGGGCCTGCCGAGGGTATCACCAGCACCACCAGGGCCAAGTCCAGCTGCAGTACTACTCCTTGATGGTGACTGCTGCCTGCTGGATCCGTGTCCCTGTTGGGGCCAGCCAGGATCATGTGCCCATGGCCTGCTGCATTGTGGCATGGACAGCACACCCCTTTCAGTAGTGCTGATGGTACTGCCAGCAGGGGAACATGATGGTGCATGACCACGTAGACCCTTAGCTGATTGTGGTGCTGCCCTACAGGCATGTGGCTACTGGCTAGAGTCCACAAAATGCTCAAGCACAGATATTCCACGGTCGAGGAGTGCCAAGGTCTCCCCCCACCATCAATCCATGATGCTAGTACACTCACAGATGGCTGCAGTGAGTTCATATTGCCACGGACACCAGGGATGTTCTCATCCATGACCCTGTGTATATGTCTGGTATTACATTCATTATGTGCCTGTGCCCACATGACGACCCAAAACATGCTTCTGGTGACTGCTGCCATGGCACTTGCAACAGGAGCATGATGGGCTGCAATCCTCCTCTGAGCACCCCTGTCCATCTGCCTGTGGGGGACCTGATCAGCACTCTGGCTATGACTAGTTCCTGCACCCACACTTGCCATAGTCACCACAGTATCCTGTTCCATGCCACCCACCTGCCAACTGTCCATTATCCGTGGACACTGGTGATGGGGTATCTGTGGGCATTGTGAATGTGTGTGGGGATGGGGTTGACAATAGTGGGATGCCAACCAATGGCAGAGTATCAGCCCCTGACAACCCCACCTGTGCCTCAATATGAGTATCATCATGGTCAGAGTCTGCAGAGATACTGACATCAATATCAGAGTGGGAGGGACCGCAGCCACCATGTCCACCTGTGAGGGAAAAACAACATATGTAAATTACTATCAGCACTATAAGGTTTGCTGGTATATATACACACACACACACACACACACACACACACACACACACACACACACACACACACACACACACACACACACACACACACACACACACACACACACACACACACACACACACACACACACACACACACACACACACACGTGAGGTGCCTCAAAGGCATTACACAGACCTCACATTAGCCAACTGGGGTCATTCAAGACACACAGTCAGACAATAGCATACACACTCTGGATGGACCCTCAGCATCATGCAGTGCAGCCCTTTCCAATTACCATTACTAGTAATATACACCTCTGGGATATGTGAGTGGTATTAGTAGGTGATGGCCCTTCACCTAGCACACACTGCGCCTATGTAAATTATTGCTGTTCACCTGTATAGCACTGTGGCAACTCCTACAGAACATACCCCCCAACTTTATAGGGTTTTGCTGAATGTCTACATGTGTGGCTCATATGTTTGGTCTGTTCCTCATAACTCCTGTGTTTGTCTGATACATTACTGGGTTGGCCTGTGGATTGGTGCCACTAAGTAATGTCCTAATTTGAGGTGCAGACTGCATAACCTGCAGTACATGTATAATAAAATAAAGCTGATTACTCAAACAACTTCCCAGGCTTACAGTGGATACAGTAAGTGTACACACACCTGTTAATATGCCAGGTTTTCATAATATATCACATGAGACCTCAGAAATCAGGTCATAATATTGTCATCATTTCATATGACATATAACCTGTGCAATCTAACTGAAGAACATACACATCAGTTACAGGTAACATCTGGTAACTGAAATAGGTACAATAGGCTGGTTGCATGAGTGTGCACACCCTTAAATTAATACTCTGTTAAAGAACCTTTTGATTTAATCACAGCATGCAGTCCTCTTGGGAAGGTGTCTATTAGCATGGCACACCTTACCTTGCCAATGTTTGCACACTTTCCCTTGCAAAACACATCCAACTATGTCAGATTGCAAGGGCATCCCCTGTGCACTGCCCTCTTCAGGTTACCCTGCATATATCCTATTGGGGGTAGATGTGGGCTCTGACTCGGCCAGTGCAGAACATTGCATGTTTTCCGGTGAAGCCATCCTTTTGTTGATTTGGATGTATGGTTTGGGCCATTGTTGTGTGGAAAGGTGGAATTCCTTACCATCCACAGCTATGTGGCAGGCACCAGAACATCTTGGAGCCACAGAGGACCAGTGTTTGGAAGTTTCATAATCCCCTCTAACTTGGCTATAGCCTCAGTTCCAGCTTGTGAACAGCAACCCCAAAGCAGGACACTGCCATCACCATGCTTCACCGTGGGGGTGGTGTTTTTGTGGCGATGTGCAGTGGTGATATTGCGCCAAACACACCTGTCAGAATTGTGGCCAAAGAGATCTACCATGATCCCATATTAGCATAACACATTTTACCACTTGCTTTTTGTGGATCTGATGTATTGTTTTCAGACTTTCACCAGGCCTGGATATTGTTTGGTATGAGGAACTTCTGCCATCTTTCAACCCTACCCTATTGGCAGGACATATGAAGACCATGGAAGATTGTGGTGACATGTAGTACAAACCCAGTACTTGTTGGAGATTCCTCCTACTCATTCACTGTTGCTGTAGTGCTCCTGGCAGCCTTGCTGGCCAGTTTTAGTCTTGTATTCTCATAGTCTTTGGTGGGATGTCCACTCCTTCACAATGTCACTGTAGCCCTATATTTTCACCACATTTTGATGAATGTCTGCACTGTGTTCCATGATTTGTGCAGTGCTGTGGAAATGTTTTGGTACCCTTCTCCAGGCTGATACATCTCAAACATGTGGTCCCTTAGCAGCTTTGTCAGGTCTATGCAAACCATGGCTGTTGCTGTAGCAGGCAACTGGGTATATGTTAGGATAATCCTGATAGGACAACTGACCATTATTTGCCATTAATCAAAAAATCTCTGTAATTGATGGCTGTTGTGTACCCAATAAGATGTACTGCTGTAGTTATATCAAAAGCTGCCTCAACACAGTACTAGCTTCAGCCTGTGCGCACATATGCGTCTAGCTTGTTGTTCTATTGTTATGTGTCATTATTGTTCCCCTAACAGATTTTTCTTTGCTTTACAATTGAATTGTACAGGTCATAGGTAACATGAAAGGTTGGAAGTATTTTGAATTTGTCTATTGTGCTCTCATTTTTGTATATCACACATACCTGGCATTCTAAAAGATGTGTACACCATTTATATGCACTGTATACCAGATCTATGTTAAAAGAATGAATGTTTACTTACCCGAATACCTAAACACTGACACGTCTTCATCGAACCGCAAAAACATTGATCTTCCAGAAGAGTGAAATCGGAAATGTCGAATCGTCATTGTTGGCCCTTCTGCGGTATAGCTCCGTAAGGTAAGTGTGCGATAGTTACGGACCTTAGGGTTAGGGTCCGGGTTAAGGTAAGTGCATAGATGGTAATGTATGTTAGATTTAGTGTAGGGTTAGAAGTAGGGTTTTTTTAAGTGTATGTGTGTGGATTATTATTTAGTTTGTCTGGGTATAGCGTTTTAAGGTAAGTGTACGATAGTTATGAACCTTAGGGTTAAGGTGTGGGTTAAGTTAAGTGCATACATGGTGGTATATGCAAGATTTAGTGTAGGGCTAAAAGTAGGGTTTAGTTTAGGGTTAGAAGTAGGGTTTTGGTTAGTGTATGTATGTGGTTTATTTAGTTTGTTTATGTAGGTAGTATGTGGCAGGCCGTGGGGTGGGACAACTATGATGGTTCGGCTTTTTGAATTTCACGGTTTAGGGCGTTCGGTGTTTTGCGGTTCGCAGAGTATGTGTCGGCATTTAGGTATTTGGGTAAGTAAACGTTCATGCATATAATATAGACCCGTCTATACCACTAATTTACACAATATGTCCCTAGTTTTGGGCCTTTACCCCCCATTTTGTTGGTCTTTGTCCAGATGTCCTGCAAGGACAGGTTGTGAGGTATGCTACAGATATGTGACATCTCCTGCAAATAGGACCCTGTCATGACAACTGTGATGCAATGCAGTAAACACCACCACAGGTGAACATGCAGATATTGCCAAATGGCTGAATGTAACAATTGTGTGCATGGTGACATGCATTAACTTTTGCATGCCTGGGGTACTGGTGAGCCACAACAGAGAACCCCCATACTTACTGGGTTCAAGCTGCTGTCCCATGTGCAGACCAGAGGGACCTATGTAGTTGTGAGGGAGAGGTATTGTCAGCAGATTCACATTAGGCATTGGTGCAAGATGAACACTACATTTTTGCACAGGTACAGTACGCACTATGATATTACACAATTTCCTGTCCTTCACCATAGATGTACACTTGTGTGGATTACTACACCCCACCCACTAATCCATTTTGCACTGACATATGCATCTAGAGACTCTGTAGAAGACAGTTTAAATGCTACCTCATTACACTGATGTGCACTTTGGCCTTACATGGATGCCCCTCACCTGTTGCCAGGGTGCCACCCACCTCCATGACTGCTGTTTCCTGTGTTTGTGTTTTTGTTGGGGCTACCCCAAGGTTGGCAAGGAGCTCCTCTGTTGCCGTAAGTGGGGCCTGTGTGGCTGCCCCCCCATTGATATCAGTACAGTCCCTCGCTACAGCAGCAGCCCTTTGCCGGGCACAATGTACCCGATCAGTTGCTCTGTGCCTGACCTGATCATATGTGCATCCATGGTGGCCCAAGACATTCACTCTGTGGATGATCTCATCCCACAGGGTAGCCTGCTCCTGCAGATTCTGCCAGCTATGGCCAGAAAGGGTGCCATAGTTTAAGATTACAGCTTCTGTGATGGCTGCTGTCTCCACATTGTTGTAAGGTGGTTGCCACTGCATGGCACCTGGAAGACATACACAGGCAAACACATCACAGGACCTCAGACATTGCTCAGAGTTTTTTACAGAGCCCACACATGAATATGGGCTATCATTAGCCACCACTTACAAACACATCATACCCCTGTACCTGGCAGCACTGTATGAATATGCATTGTACTCCTGGTCTTAATGTGTCATGTTCCTCCAAATGAGGGCCAGTGCATTGCATAAACCACCATTCATCATTCATGTTTGTGTAGAGGGATGACAGTGGCCATGTTCCTTGCAGATGGGATGTCAATGGTGCTCAGGCTTTGCTTACATACAGTGTGTAATGGATCTAGAAGTATATGCCTGGGTTCATGTAGGATGCAGACATGAATGTTATCAGGCCCCAAGGGGACTTGCTTTTGTTAACTTAGATTAGGCAGTTTGCACCTCATCCATGATGATGTGGGAAGGGGTGCATGTCCTGTGCTTATCCACCTATACTGATGGTGATCCGGGGGGGTGATGTTTGCCCTAAACTTGTCTGCAGCAAGTTGGCTGTAGTTATGGTGTGTGTGTATGTGCTATGATTGACCACCATTACAGGGTGGGTTGGATTGGTGCCTCTGAGACTGCAGAAATATGTGAAGATGGCCTTGCAATTGCCCTTAGTGGATGTGTCCAATTTGTACTCATACTTAGCCTTACAGTAATCCACCTGTGACCTAATATGCTCATTCAGACAAAGGTTGACATGCTGCCCAGTTGGTGCTTACTCCTACTTTGCCCTGTACAACCAATATAGCATCACATTATGTGCTTTGTGCATTGCTACTGTCCAGCAAAGGTGATTTCTCTACTTTGGTGGAGACAGGTTTTACAAGTAAGGTTTTGCTGAGGTCATACAGCTATGTGGGTGGTCATATACCTGTTTGCAATAGGCATGGACACAAGGTAGGAACACAGTTGGCCACATCTACAATTTCAATGTGATACTCATGCTTATTATACTACCCATGTTTGTGTCAGGGCAATGACACAACCAGTAACTGTAGAAGTGTAACTCTGTTGGATGCACAGAAACTAAGGTTACATATGTGTACAACATGTACAGCTTATTCACATGATGTTTTGCATCCCATGTTAGTTGTTATGAGGCAGCCAGGTAACCTACCCATACATACATATATGGAGGAGCTCGCCGATCTTGTAGCCCAGGCAGGTATGACCCTAGCCCTGGGTAGCATCCTGCCATCACCCAGAATGATACCACAGTACAAGGACAAAATGATTGACTTCAACAACTGGCTAAGCTTCTGGTGTCATTCTAAGGGGATCCAGTATCTGTCTGCCTGGGATGACATGATCGACAGACCACGATGCTTTGCAAGAGATGGCCTGCACCTGTCGCCCTTGGGATTCTGGATACTGGCTAAGGCTCTTGCCCACCCCTAGAGTGCCTTTTTTAGGCAAGGTTCAAATGAAAAATTCACCACCGTAACAGTTACAAGCAAGCAAAATCTGAGGGTAATGCTACTCAATGCTAGGAGTCTAACTCTCAAAATGCATTCACTCAAGGCACTCCTTAAAATGGAGAACATCAGCATCTGTGCAGTGGCAGAGATCTGGTTCAAGGCTCCAGAGAGCACCCCTGCATTACCAGGCTATAATTCATACCACACCTTCAGCCACTTCACCTGGACCGAAACACTAAAGGTGGAGGTGTGTCCATATTCATTAAGGATATCCACACCTCCAGGCTAGTTGCTCAGCATAATGCATCTGAGATTATCCAAGTGCAACTAACTCTGGGCAAGACCGCAATCCAATTTGTAACTTGCTACAAATCCCCCACCATGTCCCAGGATTCCCACTCCTCATTTCTTGATACACTGGAAAATATTAGGGTACAACCCAACACCCTAATAATGGGTGATTTCAACTACCCCACCATTAACTGGGAAAACAACTGATGTACCAACTCTTTTGCTCAACATGTTCTGGAATTCATAAATTCTAATGCCTTGGATCAACTTATCCACACCCCCACCAGGGGCAGCAATATCCTAGACCTGGTCATTACCAACATGGGCGACCAGTGTTCCACACCAGAGATCAATTCCTCATTGGTCAAATCCGACCACAAGCTAATCAGCCTAGACATCCACATCTTGCCTCCTCCCCCCATTAGGGAAAACATCGTACAAAAATTTCTCCAAAGCCAACTTCATGATAATTAAGACAGAAGTGGCAAACTTCACAACACCCATGCAGATGGACAATAGAGGTACGACTGCTGAATCCTACACAAAGGCACTTTATAAGCACTTACACAAGTGCATGGATCATGCTATCCCTAACAGAACCAATATGCTATCCTCCAAAAAAAGGAAGCCAATCTGGTGGTCTCCTGCCATAAGCAAACTCTAGAACAGAAGAAAGAAACTGTTGCAAAAAAGAGTAAAATCCCATGACTGGAAGAACTCCCTGGTCAGCCTCAGTAAGAAGCTGAGATCTCTCATAAAATCCTCCAAAGCTAGTTATGAAAACAAAATTGTCACTGATTCTAAAGACAACCACAAAGCATTCTATAGCTATGTCAAGAATCTCAAAGCAACACTCAGATCTGCTCTGAGTTACAGCACAATGGCACTAAATATACAGAACCAACTGATATTGCCAACATCCTGGCAGATAGGTTCAGTGCTAACTTTATCCCCCTCTCGCCCCCTAAAGGGCCCATCGCTATACCAGAAGAATGCAAAGTTCCTGTAATCATGGCTGCACAGGTAAAAACACTCTCCAAAACCAAGAACACAGCATCCATGGGACCTGACAACATCCAAGGCTGTGTTCTACATGAACTACAGAATGAACTGGCATCCCACCTAAGCGCCATGTTCAATCATAGCCTCACCTCTGTCTTTTTGCCCACTGAATGGTGCACAATGATGATTATCCCACTCGACAAAGGGGGAGCCACCACGGACCCCAGGAACTACTGTCCCATTAGCCTAATGAGCCTGGTCTGCAAGGCCATGGAACGTATCATCATGGAACTTATAAAACAAAGACATTGGTAATCTCCAAACTCTGGACCCCACCCAGTTCGGGTTTGTAAAAGGCAGATCATGTCTCCTAAACCTGATTGACTTCCTTGAAACAGTCACCAAAGCCATAGACGTGGGTAGGTGGTTCACACAGCCTATCTAGATCTCACCAGGGCTTTTGACACCATCCCCCACTCTGGAATTATAGATAAACTCACTAAACTAGGTATAAATCCCTATAACACAAGATGGGTTGCCAACTGGCTCACTGACAGAACCCACACTGTGAAAGTAGCAGACTCCAAATCCGACTTCAGACCACTGACAAGTGGAGTACCATAGGGTTCAGTCCTGGGTCCTCTCCTGTTTGGTATCTACTTTTCTGAAGTACAGGCTAACACAGAAGGTCTTTGGCTAATGAAGTTCTCAGATGACTGCAAACTAGGAACCATAATTGAAACTCCTAACGATGCGGACATCCTACAAAAGGGCCTCACTGAGACAGGTGCCTGGTGTCAAAGCCATGACCTCAAGCTCAATGCCAGAAAGTGCATTGTCATCCCCTTTGCTAAAAACTCTGTACCCATGAGCTGCCACATAGGTGGTAGTCTACTTAACACCGAAAGTGTGATAAGAACCTTGGGACACAGGTGGACAGTAGTCTCTCCTTTTATAATCACATCGCCACAATAGTCAGGAAATCCTTCTACATGGCACACCTCATCACAAAAGGTTTCTCATCCAGGAAAAAAGAGGTCATTGTTCCCCTCTACTCATCACTCATTAGACCCATTATAGAGTACAATGCCCCTTTTGCTATGTACCTCACAAGACATCTACAACAACTGGAAGGGCCGCATAAATACCTCACAAAGAGGATTACTAGCCTCAAACAGATACCCTATGCAGACCGTCTCAAAAAACTCCAGCTTTACTCCGTCGCATATCGCCTACTCAGAGAAAATCTCTGCCTAACATACAAAGCTATGTCAAACCCAGAGCTGTTGGACATGCTCCACTTAAAGAAATCCCAATCCCTCCGAGCTACATGCTCTAGGGACCTAAACCTTATCACCACAATAAACAGAACATGCTAGAGGGATAGATTCCTGTCCCAGAGACTTCCCATACTCTGGAGCAAACTACCTGTCTATATCAAACAAAGCTCCTCATTAGCACTCTTCAAGAAAAATCTTGATGATTGGATGGGAATTAGGAAATTCACCCCAGGGATCACCTCTGTGGCTCTGCTCAACAAGGGCATAGGAAAATAATTTTCTTGGGTGGCAAAAGCTAGGGTACCTTTTTGGCTAGGCTTGTATATGCCCTAGGGCTGATAGCCTAGTACCTACCTATGAATTTATGAACCAATACATATGCACAGGTAATACCTGCTATACATTTCTGTTCTATGTCATTATGGCACACTGTAATTACAGTCTTGCTGCTCAGTCAGATATGTCAACCTCTTAGGGCAGGACATCTGCAGGACACCACACATACATAGTGGGCTCTGGGCCACAATTAGTGACACTTTCTTTATATTGCTGTAACGCACATATGTAATTTGATAATGCAATAGCTTTTGCATTCACAGACATACCCTGGAGCATGTCAGATGCTCATATGGCAGGCAGAGAGGTGAAAGGCTAGGTGTGTGGTAGTGAGGGTAGGAACTGTTAATGTTGTGAGTATGACTGGTATGGGGACAGAGCTAGCTGATATGCTGGACAGAGGAAAGGTGGATATATTGTGTGTGCCATCGGCCAGATGGAAGGGGTGTACAGCTGTGTGTATCGGAGTCGGGTACAAATAGTTCTATCATGGTGTGTATGGGAGGAGAAATGGTGTAGGGGTTAACCTGAAGGAACATTATGCCAAGAGTGTTTGTGGAGGTGATAAGACTGTCAGGTAGAGTGATGTTTAGGAGGCTGGGAATTGATGGTCTAATGTTGACAGTTGTTACTGCATATGCTCCGCTAATTGTGTGTGTGATAGATGAAACAGATGTACTTTAGTGTGGTTGGATGAAGTGGTGCTGAGTGTACCCAAGGTTGAGTGAGTGGTGATTGGAGAAGATTTCAATGGGCATGTTGGTGAAGGGGACAGAGGGAATGCAGAAGAGATGGGTAGGTATGGTGTTAAGCAAAGGAATGCAGAAGGTGAAATGGTGGTGGAGTTTGCAACAGAGGTTGGACATGGGTGTGGTGAATACATAGCTTTACAAGACCAAGGGGCATAGGGTTACATACAAGAGTGGATGAAGATGCACAAAGGGGAATTATCTCCCATGCAGGGGAGCCTGATTGAAGGGGACTGCTAACTGTAAAGTGGTGACAGGGTAAGGTGTAGTTAGGCAGCATGGAAGGTTGGTCTGTGGGATGACACTGGTGATCAAGAAGAGGGGGAGGAGTGTGAGGACAGCACCATGGATCATATCGTGGATACTGAGAAAGGCTGATTGTGAGGTTGACTTCAAGGAAGAGTTAAGACAGGCAGTGGGTGTCAGTGAAGAGTTAGCAAATATCTGGGTAACCTATCCGAGCTATTAAGGGAGATGAGTAGAATGGCGCTTGGTGTGACATCTGCACAGAGGAAGGAGGACAAGGATACCTGGTGGTGGCATGAGGAAGTACAGGGAAGTATACAGAGAAAGAGGTTGGCCAAGGAGAAGTGGGATTGTCAGACAGATGAAGAAAGTAGACAGGTGTATAGGGAGATGGGGTGCATGGCAAAGAGAGTGGTGGCAAAGGCTGAGGATGCTCCATCTGAAGGCTTGTATGTAAGGTTGGACACCAAGGATGGAGAATAGGACCTGTACCAATTGGCTTGACAGAGGCATGTAGCTAGGAAGGATGTGCAGCAAATAAGGCTGAGAAAGAATAATGGTGGAAGTGTACTCACAAGCGAGAAGAGTGTATCGACCAGGTGGAAACAGTACTTTGATGAGCTGTTGAATGGAGAGAATGAAAGCGTGAGAAGGTTGGATGATGTGGGTATGGTGAATCAGGACATGCAACAGATTATCAAGGGGGAAGTAAGGATAGCTATGAAGTGGTTTAAGGATGGAAAGGCTATTGGTCCAGATGACATACCTGTGGAAGAATGGAAGTGTTTAGGACAAATGGCAGTGGTATTTTTAACCAGATTGTTTACTGTAATCTTGGAAAGTGAGAGGATGCATGAGGAGTGAATAAAATGTGTTTGGTACAGATTATGAGAATAAGGGTGGTGTGCAGAGCTGTAGTAACTACAGAGGAATAACATTGATCAGTCACAGCATGAGGTAATGGTAAAGGGTGGTGGAAGCTAGGCTAACAACGGAGGTGAGGATTACTGATCAGCAGCATGGTTTCCTGCCAGGAAATAGCAGTACAGATGCAATGTTTGCCCTGAGAGTGTTAATGGGGACATACAGAGAAGGTCAGAAGTAGCTGCGTTGTGTCTTTGTGGACTTAGAGACAGCATTGACAGGATTCCTAGAGAGGAGTTGTGTTATTATATGGGGTTGTCAGGAGTGGCCGAGGAATCCGTAAGAATGCTACAGAACATGTACAAGGCTAGTGTGACAGCGATGAGTTCTGCATTGGGAGTGACAAGGTGTGTTTAAGGTGGAGGTGGGAGTATATCAGGGTTCAGCTATGAGCCCTTTCTTATTTGCAGTGGTGATAGACAGGTTGACAGACATGATCAGACAGGAGTCCCCCTAGACTGTGCAGTTTGCAGATGACACTGTGGTCTGTAGTGATAGTAGGGAACAGGTTGAGGAGACCCTGAAGAGGTGGAGGTATGGTCTAGAGAGGGGAGGAATGATGATCAGCAGGACTAAGATGGAATATATGTGTGTAAGTGGGAGGGAGGATAGAGGAATGGTGAGGATGCAGGGAGTACAGTTTTCAAAGGTGGATAGGTGTAAATACTTGGGAACAACAGTTCAGAGTAATGGCGAGTGTGGGGGAGAGGTGAAGATGAGAGTACGGGCAGGATATGGGTGGTGGAGAAGAGTGTCAGGTGTGATTTGTGTCAGACAAGTATCATTATGAGTGATAGGGAAGGTCTACAGGAGGGTAATGAGACTAGCTATATTATTAGGATTGGAGACACTGGCATTGAAAAAGAGGCACAAGTCAGAGCTGGATGTAGCAGAGTTAATGATGGCAAGATTTGCACTGGGTGTGGCCTAGCAGTGTCACAGCCAGTATCATGCAACACTCACTCCAGTAGTGGTCATATGTGAGCCATCCTTTCCTGGGGTGACTCAGGGCCCTGAGCTGTGTTCTATGTCACTGCAGACAGACACAGTTTTTATGGAAATAGGTTCTGCTCAACAATATATAAGTACAGCATGTGTTGTTGAGACATAATACTGTTTGAACTTCCTATTTTCCACGTTTGCATACCTCCCAGTACATTCTATTACATGCTCAATTGTTTGACATGCCTGTGTTTATTTTTTCGGTTCAGTTAGTGTAATCCATCAGTTTCAGTATGTGTGCCTGTCTTTTTGTCTGTTTGTTTGTTTGTTTGTCTCTCTCTCTCTCTCTGTCTCCCTCTCTCTCTCTCTCTCTCTCTCTCTCTCAGACAGATATAGGATATACACCTGTTTTGTATTGGCAGCAGCTTGCCTTTTGTAGGTAATGCTCATGAGCAGCTGATGGCCTGTGCACCAATTGGAGTCCCCCACTTGCTAATTGCATGTAGAACAGCTGTAGTATCATTCCCATACCCAACAGCATGGAAACACACACCTATAACTGAGTACGTCATGTGGGCGTTGTCCCTTTTCCTTGCCTGTGAGAAGAACTTCATGGACCTCTTGTAACAAACACTGTGGAGATAGCCCAATAAACTGGGGGAGAATGTTCCAGACATATGGACTGAATGTAAGTATTGCTGCTATACAGTTGAAGTAATGTTAGTTTAACAGGGTTTGTGTGGATATGGCTGCTCTGTGTGCATTTATGTCTGCTTGTGTAATGTGGTTGACATAATTCTCAACTGTAGGGCTATCCACAGACTGGCCAGAGTTTTGACTCTTATATTTGGTGTATTACTCACACATTTTTTGGCCTTGGAAATTCAGTAGCATACTCTGAGGATTGCACTCAGTAAATGGTAACATCCATGTGTGTTTCTGACTTCATATCCCTCAGAACAGATATGTTACACCAACCCTGTTACACCAGCAACTTTCTCAGTTTATAACAGCAATATGTCAATAATGTCCCTGTGTTTGGGCATCTGCCCCCCCAAGTATGTCAGGCTTTGTGCAGATGTCATGCTGTAAGAGGTGGATATATATCATATATCATTATATAGTGACTTAATTCATGATATCATCCCAGTGATGCATCAGACTGCCAGACATGTTATGTGTAGGAGGCTTTATATATGAGGACAAGGTCTGGGCATTCTGTTGGACTCTATACAGTTGACAGGACTGTGTATTTCTGGAAATTGTTGACAGACTGTCACGAGTGTGTAGCAGTGTATTGTGCATGTGTTATTTGACCTGTGTAGGGAGGGGGTAGATGTAAGTGTTATGGGTCCTTTTCTATTTGACTCTGCGTGCTGCTCCAGTTTTTGGTGCAATATCAGCTGTACATGTTTGTAGGGGCTGACTGACACATGTCCCATACCACAGTCAGGCATAAGTCAGGCCAGTATATGTAGGGGTGGTGTTTGAGTGGCAAACATGATGATGATTTTGTTCACACAATCCATATACTCCACTGTTCATGTGGCTTACCAGTATGTCAATTTGAATGCGGTGAGATTGACCTGTGGAGGGAGGGGGGTAGATGTAAGTGTTATGGGTCCTTTTCTATTTGACTTTACATGCTGCTCAAGTTTCTGGTGCTCTATCAGCTGTACATGTTTGTAGGGGCAGACTGACACATGTCCCATACCACATTCAGGCATACGTCAGGCCAGTATATGTAGGGGTAGTGTTTGAGTGGCAAACATGATGATGATTTTGTTCACACAATCCATATACTCCACTGTTCATGTGGCTTACCAATATGTCAATTTGAATGCGGTGAGATTGACCTGTGGAGGGAGGGGGGTAGATGTAAGTGTTATGGGTCCTTTTCTATTTGACTTTACATGCTGCTCAAGTTTCTGGTGCTCTATCAGCTGTACATGTTTGTAGGGGCAGACTGACACATGTCCCATACCACATTCAGGCATACGTCAGGCCAGTATATGTAGGGGTAGTGTTTGAGTGGCAAACATGATGATGATTTTGCTCACACAATCCATATACTCTACTGTTCATGTGGCTTACCAGTATGTCAATTTGAATGTGGTGAGATTGGTTATGGGTATGCACTTTCACACTGGTGTCTGTTTGTCAGTGCTTTTACATCCCTGTATTCCTGATATATTTGCAATTACATGTGTATTCCAACACAGCAGACTTGGGTTGAGGTTGTGTCGGTCTGCCTGTAGTTTAGCCAGTGCTTTGTGACATGCATAGCAACTCTGTGTAGTTTCCCTTCTGTGATGTTATGTCCAGATATATACCAGATGTACTGTTGCCTGGCCCCCATATGTATTGTGTATTTCTGATACATCAGTGGGATGATGTGAAGATTTATGTCAGTAACTAGTGTGGAGTAATGTGGTTTTGGACTTGGGCTATTCCAGTCAATATATGTTACAACAGACAGGAGGGTGTTACTGCAGCAACTGTGTCACCTTATCTACTGCTGTATTCGGGATATGTTCCCAGCTTCATGGTTTTACCCCCCCCCCCCCATTGTCAGGCTTGGTCCAGATTTGTTGAACTAAGGCATTCTGAGCATACCTGTCGACTGTCCAGATTGCTTCAGACTGTCAAGGTTTATTGCTCATATTTCTGGTCTGTTACACAGAATCATTATTTTCATTTTTGTGGTAAATCACTGTTCAGATCTGAGGATTTCTGACAGTAAATGATGAAATACATTTCAGTTTCAGAACTCACATCCTTCTGAATATGTATGCTGAAACATACCCTGTTACTATAGCAACATTCTACATTTATAACTGCAGTACGTACATTATGTCCCTGGTGCTGGGTATGACTCCACTACATGTTAATATATACACACACACACACACACACACACATATATATATATATATATATATATATATATATATATATATATATATATATATATATATATATATATATATATATATATATATATATATAAATATATATATATTCTATTCCTATTTGTTTTATATGTATAGCTCCATATATCTGATGTATATACTTTTTCATATTTATCTATCACCATACATATTTGTATGTGTACATTTATGTATACTAAACATGACTGATTCCACAGTGTTTTTTCCCTACTATTCTATACCTGTACCAAATGATATATTTGAAAAAACAGCATTCATTGCTGCAGCTCAGATGGTGTACTAGTACATTGCTCAGATGCAGGTGTGCAGTGTCCTGGGTTCAAGACTTGGCAGAGCTGATTCTTTTGTTGCTGGGCAGAACAGTGGCTGATGGAGACAGGGTGATTAAGGCAGTTTTAAGCAGTTGCAAGCGTCTTTCAGCAGGTTTGCATGATGGTAAGCTATGCCAACACATGGTTAAATGGGAAACGGCTTAATCTGTGTAGGCATCACTTAACATCATGCAAGCTCACTTACTGCTGCTTATTGCAGCTTACCCCCACTTACCCCATGCTAATTTCTTTAAAAGAAAAGAAAAAAAGGGGTGAGAGGAAAGTGGTGAAAATTGGGGCATGCAGAGGGAAAAACAATATGACAGATAGCTAGGGATGTGCAGGACGGGTTTAGGGAAGTTCCATAGTTATCCATTTCAGATGCAGCAACAGGCTGTGCATTTGTACAGAATTTGGAGGTGAATTTGGACACTCAAACACCTGGGAGAGGGGTGAGGACAACAGTAATGTGTTGTTAAGCCAATTAGACAAGATTACATGCGTCCAGCGGACATGTGTGCAAAATGGACAGCTATGTATGGGGCGACATTTTTTTGGGAAAAGATTGTCCTTTTTTTCTTTTTTTTTAATAAGGTGAAAGTGGGATTTTGGGGAAGGATAGTGCTTACAGTTGGGGAGATAAGTTGGGTAGGAAGACAGACAAGACAGACAACATAGCTGGCAGGGGTGGTATATGACACATGTGGGGGGTAACATCCAAAGAGAACCTCCTGCACGAAGGCAAATGCACGGCTCAAATCAATAAATCAAACAAAGCAAAAAGATAGAGCCAGCATACTGTGACCTGAAAAACTTTATTAATAAATAAACAACAAAAAACAGACCGGTTTCGGCTGGACAATATCACAGCCTTCCTCAATGTGAAGCAAATAAATCAATCGTTGTTCTTTAAATATACCCCTCTCAAAGCTCATTGGTTCTTACCTAAAACTGTTCATTAAGACCAGGTGGAAATAATCCACCTAGTCTGACAATCCACTTCTTTTCTTTTGCATTTAAAATGGAATGCTAACTTGTCTTGCTGGATCGATTCCCACTTATAATGTCAATGACCATAAAAGAAAATTTGGCAGTAGTGTGTACCAACTGATGTTTATAAAGTGCATTGTGGACCCTTTTATTCTTAATGCTACTAATGTGTTCAGATATACGTAGTCTTAGTGGACAGGAAGTTTGTCCAACATAAAAAGAGCCGCAATTGCATGTAGCCAAATATACCAGCCAATCACTGCTGCAATTGGCATAAAAATGAAGATCATAGACTACAGCACAGTTTCTGCTGGAAAATTGTTTAGACTTACATACATGTTGACAATTGGTACAATGACCACAAGGAAAACAACTACACAGAGGTTCACCAGTCAATGTGGTCTGAAAAAATTGTAAATCATTGTTCATGTTACTGCGTTTGTAGTGATTGATGTGGGGGGTAAACACCTTGGATGGGGTGGATATTTGGGAATCAGATGCACATGAGCCACCATATGATTACAGTGGGACGGAGGTCCCCACCCATGGGCAGTCACCACTGCACCTTTATGACCCCGAAGGTGCCTGTGCTGGGGGTTGTGCAAGAGGGGCAGGCTGACCCTCAAGATGCACCAGGCGGCCCTTAAGCTGGAACAGCTGATCACCATATTCTGAATGGAGGATGCTGTGCACCAATCCCTAGAACTGACTGCGGGTGACTGTCTTCTCTCCATGCCCATTCTTGGGGGGGGACAAGCCCAATCCCCTGAGGTGGTTCCTCCTAAAAGTGATACAGGGCCAACATAAGAGGAAGGCCTGGATTGGTTACCAAATGTGCTGGGGCCTGGTACCACAGCCAAATGAGGTGAGACAGGTGGATCAGCTGGGATCTGCCTTCCCAGACATGGTATGGTGTTTCAGTTTAAAAAAATATGGTGGTTAGTCAAGAACAACACAATTCAGGATTAGTTATAACAGCATGCATGGGTGTTCCTATTGACCCCATAAAACAGGACTGAAACAGTTGCATAGCAAGCAGAACACATGCATATATGGAACCACAGTAGGCATTATAACACCATCCAAGTTACATTGATAGCAACAGGCCACCAATGATAGTATTCAAACAGGGAGCATTAAAATTCAAACAGTTCAATATTTGTATAACAGTAGGACACATGTCCCAACAGTAGGTTTGGAGATGAACACACCTATTTAATGTGCATGAAGTATTGGTGCAGATAGGGTGGGGAGAGCAAAAGAGGTCAATTAACAACTGTCTAGGCTTCAATTTTCAACAACTGTACAGATCATTACTCTACTCATTATCCATGGCTGACCTCACTGTATATCTACCTATGGCCTGGGAATGGACAGTGGGATTGTTGTACACAGTGTATTGGTTAAGCCTTCTTACAGCTAATAGACACATTTCCTTACCTGGCAGACCTATTGAAGAAATACATGTTAACACTACCTGACTGTTTCCACACATATTTACATCTTCACAGTTACATATGTTCATAGGATCATAGGTTCATAAGTTCATACTAGGCTATCTGCCCTAGAGCATTTATAAGCTTAGCCAGAGTGTGTTTGGCTTTCGCCACCCATTTTAAATTAATTTTGCTATGCCCTTTTTTGAGGTTAGTATACTGTGCCTCTGACTAACAGTGACACAGAAGTGATACCTGGGGTAAACCTACGATCCCCCATCCACTCATCAAGATTCCTCTTGAAGAGAGTCAATGAGGGACTCTGCCTAACCTGGACTGGGATTTTATTCCAGAGTGAAGGGAGCCTCTGGGTTATGAATCTGTCCCTCCAGCATGTCCTATTTATTTCAGTGCTGAGGTTCAAGTCTCTCAAGCGCGTAGCTCAATGGGATTTGGATTTTCTGAGGTGCAGCATGTCCATTAATTCTGGATTGGACATGGCTTTATACGTCAGGCACAGATCGCCTCTGAGCAGGTGGTATGCCACTGAGTAGAGCTGGAGTTTCTTTAACTGGGCAGCATATGGCATCTGTTTGAGCCCTTTGATCCTCTTGGTGAGGTACTTTTGGGGTCTTTCCAGTTGCTGCAGGTGTCTGGTAAGGTACATCCCAAAAGGGGCATTGTACTCAATTATGGGCCTGATGAGGGATGAGTAAAAAGGCACAATGACCTCCCCTAATCTAGATGTCAATCCCTTCATGATTAGGTGGGCTATATAAAATGTTTTTCTAACCACTTTGGCCACGTGGTTGTCAAATGAGAGATTGCTATCAACTTGGGTCCCCAGGTCCCTAATTACTTCTTCCGTACTAAATGGATTACCACCTATGTGGTAATTTGGGGGCACTTTGTTTTTGCCAAAGGGGATGACTATACACTTTTTGGTGTTTAGCTTGAGGCCATGGCTCTGGCACCAGTTGTCTGTTTCTATGAGGCCCTTTTGGTTGATGCTTGTGTCAGCTGGAGAGTCGATTATGGTGCCCAGTTTGCAGTCATCTGCGAACTTGGTCAGCCACAGTCCTTCCATTTTGGCCTGTACCTCCGAGAAATATATACCGAACAAGAGAGGTCCCAGGACTGAGCCTTGTGGGAAACCACTTGTAACTGGTTTGGAGTCTGACATGGCTCCAGCAATTCTAACCATGTGGGTTCTGTCCTTGAGCCAGTTTGCAGCCCATCTAGTGACATAGGGGTTTATATTTAAGCTGGTGAGCTTATCTATAATGCCCGAGTGGGGTATTGTATCGAAGGCTTTTGCGAGGTCCAGGTAGGCTGTGTGGACCACCTTCCCCTCGTCAATGGCCTTGGTGACTGTTTCAAAGAAATCAACCAGGTTTAAGAGGCAGGATCTGCCCTTAACAAAGCCAAACTGGGTAGGATCCAGTGTCTGTAGGTCCCCAATATCTTTATGTATGAGGTCCATGATGATCCTTTCCATATCTTTGCAGACCAAGCTAGTCAGGCTTATGGGGCGATAGTTTCCAGGATCCGTTGAGGCACCACCTTTGTGGAGAGGGACCACTGTTGCTGTACGCAACTCTTTGGGTACATATCCTGTGGTAAGGCTGAGATTGAACAGTAGTTTTATGTTTGGGTTTAGCTCTTCTTGGTGTTCATGTAGGACACAGCCCGGGACACCATCTGGTCCCATTGATGCTGTGTTTTTTGCTTTGGAGAGGGCGGCTCTTACCTGAGCATCTGAGATGTCAGGGGGTAGCACTCTGCTGGGATAGATATTTGCCCTTTTGGTGGGGAGGGGGAGGTTTGCGCTGAACCTGTCAGCTAGGATGTTGGCAATGTCTGTGGGTTTGGTGTATTTTTTGTCATTTTGGACTAATTCTGAGCATATCTGGGAATTCCCACCCAGGTTCCTAACATAACTAAAGAAAGCCTTGTGATTATCCTTAGTGTCCTGTGCAATATTTCTCTCAAAGCTGGCCTTAGACAATTTTATGAGTGCCTGTAGTTTTTTGCTAACACTGATCAGAGATGCCTTCCCTTTTTGGGATTTTGCTCTATCATGTAGTAGCTTCCTCCTTCTGTTGTATAGTTTGTTTATGGCTGGGGTCCACCAGACAGGACGTCTGCCTTTGGAGGATTGGGTCTTGGTTTTATTTGGGATTGCATGATCCATGCATTCCTGAAGGTGTTCATAGAATGTGTTTATAAAGGATTCTGCAGTCTGGGCTGTATTTTCTACAGGTCCAGGGGCTTTGAAGGATTCCACCTCGGTTTTGAGGAGTGCGAAATTTGCTTTAGAGAAGTTTTTCACTGTGGTTTTCTGGGCAGGGGATGGGGTCGGGATGTGAATATCCAGTGAGATTAGTTTATGGTCTGATCTTACCAGTGAGGGATACACTTCTGGTCTGGAGCATAGAGTCCCCATGTTGGTGATGATCAGGTCCAGTATGTTTTCCCCTCTTGTGGGAGTGGTAACAAGTTGTTCCATAGCATCTGAGTTTATAAATTCTAGGAACCTTTGAGCTAGGGTGTTGGAGCTAGAGTAATGCTCCCAGTCTATGTTTGGGTAGTTGAAGTCACCCAATATAATGGTGTTTGGAGAGATCTTCATATTTTCCAGTGTTCTCAGGAAGGCCAAGTGGGGTTCCTGGGTTTGGGAGGGTGGTCTGTAGCAGGCTATAATCTGGAAGGCAGTTTTACCCACTGTTAGTTGCACATGGATAGTCGCTGATGCTTCGTGGTGTGCCACCAACCTGGAGGTGTGGGTATCTTTGACAAATATTGATACTCCCCCTCCTTTTCTGGTTTGGTCCAAGTTTTGGGGACGAAAAGCATGGTATGAGGTATAATCCGGTAGTGCTGGGGTGCTCTCGGGAGCTTTGAACCAGGTTTATGTTACTGCACAGATATCGATGTTCTCCATGCTAAGGAGAGTTTCGAGTGCATGCATCTTGAGGTTTAGACTTCTGGCGTTGAGTAGCATTACTCTTAGTTTCTTATACCTTTTGATACATATGGAGGTGGGTTTGTCTTTTGAGCCTTGCCCAAAAAAGGCACTATGGGGGTAGCAAGAGCCTTTGCCAATATCCGAAAGCCCAAGGGTGACAGGTGCAAGCCATCCCTAGCGAAGCATCATGGCTTGTCTAGCATGTCATTCCAGGCTGACAGGCATTGGATCCCCTTTGAATGACGCCAATACTTAAGCCAATTGTTGAAATTAATCATCTTGTCTTCATATTGTGGCATCATTCTTGGTGAGGGTACGATGCTCCTCAAGGTCAGGGTCATACCAGCCTGGGCTACATGCTCAGAGAGCTCCTCTATGTCTCTTTTCATGTAGTCCAGGGAGGTACGTCTCAGGTCATTCACACCAGCATGGACAATGACGGAGTCATATTTGTACTTGCCTTGGAGTGACCTGAGTGCTTGTGTTATGTGGCGGATCCTAGCGCCTGACAGGCAGCTCACCGTGACCTTCTCCTTGTTCAGCCTGGTGAGCGGGACGTCAGTGTGCCTGACGATAGAGTCAACTATTACAAGTGTATCAGGTGTGTTGTTTAGCCTTAAGGGCTGTGACTATTCCACACACTGGCTTTGTGAGCTATGTGTTGCACGTGTTTCGTTTTGGGGTAGCGGTTGCTTGGGTGTCTGCTTTGGAGGTCTCTGCTGCTTAGGCAGATTTTTATTTAGAGCCTCCGAGTATGTTTTTGTGTGTTTATGTGACGTGACACTGACAGGACTGCCCAGCACTCATACTTGTGGGGTGTGGTACTGGCATACTCCACCAGGATTTCTGTTTCCCTGGTTATTATCAGCAGTGACCATTAGCCATGATATTGTGACCCTTGAGGGACATGTTTCCGAACAAAGTGCTTGGCGTATATACTTATCTTGCTGTCATTTGCAGCCTTCGTGTTCGACAGTGGATATGTTGAACACAGATTGTGTTGGTAAAACCTTCTTGCAGCTATTACAAACATTTCCTTACCTTGCTGACCTGTGGAGGTAATTTCTGTTAATACTACCTGACTGTTTATACAAATATTCACATATTCTTTTTTGGCAATATATGCATTCAGCGTACTACCACTGCCAGGATTCAAACCGTGCCTGTTTGTGCAAAAAGGTAAACCACAGTTGTATTTCATCCCAATGAGCCACAAAGGAACTACTGACTCATGCTTGACTTCTTTCTCCCTAGTCCTCTCTGGTTTGCAGAGTCTGAGCTTGTAGTTAGACAAATACCCTAGGTAATGAGTACTGTACTGCACTTTTCAAACAACAGATATGTGTTTGATTTTCAGTAATAGTTGCATGAAACAGTTATTTTCTACCAGAAACACATAACTATGCAGAACCTGTACACATTTATATTCCTACCACAGCATAACAAAGTAAACACAACAGTCTGGGGTTTTTATTTTTAGTAAATGTTACAGAGACCTTTATTTACCCAATGACAGTCCTTTATTTATTGCCCACAGTACACAGTTTACCTACTAGGTATTGACAATCTACTACTTTCTATTTATTTACCCTGGATAATGCAAGCTAGATATTTACTCATGAGCCTCCTGGTGCAGCTTTAGCAGCCTGCTGGCATGTGAGTCAATATTTGCAGCCTTCTCATCTGCAGCTGTACAGGAGATAAATAAACATTTATACATACCTATTGATTACATACTCAGGCTGGACTTTGCAGAACACTAATTGATTCTGACACTTAAGCACTTCAGAGATATTCCATGCCTGTGCATCCCTCTTCCTACACTTCAGGTCAGTGTAATGGTGCCAGACCTGCTCACCAATCCGAGGGATACCAGTAGCACTGGTAGGGTCATGTGCGAGATGGTCCCAGGCCTTTGCTTTGTATTGGGAGCCTTGGTTCTGGTCCTGCAGCAGTCTCCCTTCATGGTCTTTTACAAGGAGTCCAATCATGACCCTGGACTCCTGAATGCCCCAATGCTGCGGCCGAAAATACACACCTTCCCCAGCGCCAACCATAGTGCCTGCAGTGATCAGCTACAACTGGCTATGGGCTGTATTCCTGGCTGTGAGGTTTAAATAGTGCTGATTTCCCACTCTTTGCCATGATTGGATGATTCTGAATATGCTGAGCTAAGCTAAGTAATGGGCAAACTCGCTTAACACAGATAAGCATTGCTTAAAAAGGTAGATGCTAAGCACTGTTTACCAGTGTGCAAATCTGCTTGGCTATGATAATCATTGCTAAACATTCAAATTTAAGCAATGATTACACCAGCTAAGCATAGCTGAGCACAATTTAGCATTGTTCAGCTTCCATTTTATGGACTATCAGGATTGTGGGGTTGATTCCTTCTTAATGACATTTTCTGATATGTATATGTTTCCCTTCCATAACATCCCTCTATGTGCTTTCTTTACATTACATTCTTTTGTGGCTATGCTGTATGGGACACTTGTGTTTATTTGGGGGTTTCACATCTGTACTACACTGACACCACACATTTGGACCTGCTACACTAACCTGTTTAACAAATATATATTATTCACTACCTATATATAATAAAAGAAAGTTCTTGTGCTGTTTTTACATGGACTGCATTGGGGCTCGAACCATGAATGACTGCATACTAAGCAAAAGCTGTAACCACTATGTTATTTCACTTTGCCAATTTTGGCTGTATATTTCTATTTAGCTCCTTCGGATGTTTAAGCTATGCTATACACAATGCACGACGTGCACACCCACTCAGCTACGCTTAAACATTAGTGGGGATGGGAAAAAAAGATTAATTATTTGTTTCATTTTTCTTGGTTTAGGAATGTGCACATAGCTAACAGTCATACTTCTCCACCTCTTACAACATACAATCTGGACGAAGCCTAACATGATGGGGGGCAGAGAGGACAGATTTTAAATATTGCTCTTGCAAACTTAGGAAGCTGATGAATAATCAGATGTGGAGTCTTACACTCAAATGCTTGTCATTATTTAAAGACTTTGAGCCTCAGCTCTTTGCCAGGACAGTAGGAGGAACACACCTAACATATGAAGCACAAATCTGGATATTCTGCAGATATCTGTTGAGTTGGGGGTATGCTAACAGTGTCTGCTGACACTGTTTTTGTTTTTAAAGTGCTGTACAGCACTTCCTGAGTGCAGGGGGCATGTTTTCTGTGCGAGCAATGCTCAGACATCCCCCTGCACTCATTCAGAGATCGTGCCTGTGCATGTTATACAGCAGCATGCCTTCATGAATATACAAGGCGTGCTGCTGTGCAGACGGGCACGATCCCCTCCATGCAAGAATAGCGCTATTCCTGCATGACGTTTAATGGTGACTCTTGATTCTTCTTCTTCAAATGAGATTCTCCTTTATTGTGCAATTTTTTCAGAACCTAACCTAAGAAATCCCACTGATGGATTAACTATAAATAAATTATTTTACAAGATAAAGAAGCTGCTTAATTCTTATAAAAGGCTTCATTCTACTCACACTAAAAGCACACTTAAACAAATTAGTGAAGCAATTAAGGAAATCAGAAAGTAAATAAAAAAATTGAGTTTGAACTTTAAATAGCCAGTAAAATGAAAAACAACTACATGTTTCTTTAGGCATGTCAAAAAAAAAAATAAAAAACTAACATCCAAAAACATTCAGAGCTAGTCTACAATAATTCTGCACACTCTGACTCAAAGGAAATAATTATTACCGTAACAAAGAAATTTAATTGACATTTTTCTCTACCCATAGTAGTAACTATTTCACATGTTCTACAGTCCCAGTCACCCTATTTAATTACCATGAAATAAGTTATCTTAGCCATCTCAAAAGCTAAGAACACTTCATCCTTGGTCAAGATAATATACAAGTTGCCTGATAATCAGTGCCAAATGTGACATATCTGAACCTCTACTTAAGCTCTTTAGCCAGAGCCTCTGTACTAGTCACATTTCTGAAGCCTGGAAAACAGCCACTGGAATGCCATTATAAAAGGTGGTGCAACCATAGACCCTAGTAACCATAGACACTGGTAACCATGGACTATATATACCCATTAGTCACACTAGCCACATGTGTAAAACTTTAGATAGTGCTTTCACAGACTTCATTAATTTGTACACTGACAGTATCTTAACCCTATACCCATTCAAATGAATGGCCTGCCTCTTTAACCTCATTAATTTCTTTAAAAAGTAACCAAAGCAGTGGATAGCAGTTATGCTGTGGATATTGCTTATCTGGATCTGGCTAAGGCATTTGACACTATTCCTCATGCAGGCATTATTGATGAACATCTACATCTGAATAGATATTATTATGCTTTGCAGGGGATGGCTAAATGGTTATCTGACATAAACCATGTGGTTAGAGTTACAGTTACCACTTCTGAAAGAAAAAAAAGTTAAAAGTGGTGTTTCATAGGGCTGAGTATTGGGCCCTCTCCTATTTGGTATCTATCTCTCAATGACTACTGGCCTATGGTTATCTACATTTGCAGATAACTGTAAATTGAGTATTGTTAATCCATCTTCCACTAAATCACAGATGCTCCAACATGGGTTAGACCATGTTAACAATTGGTGAAAAGATGAAAGTGTCAAATTAAATATTAAAAATTTAACGTAGTTCATTTTGGTATCAAGACATTTTCACTTACCATATTGGTGACACACACCCTGCAGTCATACACTGCTGGAAGGGATCTAGGCACTCTTGTTGATATTTCCATATTCTTTGACTATCATGTCTTTGCAGTAGCTCAGAAAGCCTTCTGTGTGGCTCATTTAATTTACAAAGCCATCGCCCTAGATCCAAAGAAGTCTTAATTCCCCTTCAATCATATCTCATCAGACCCATTACTGAATATAATTTCCTCTTTACTATATGTTTCTTTAAACATGTCACTCAACTTGAGATACATCAGAAATGTAGAACTAATAAGATCAGTGACCTGAAAAATCTTAGTTGTCAGGACCAAATGGAAACCATCTCTCTGTAGTCAATCACTTATAGAGTCTTTCATGGAGGTATGTGCCTAGCCTTTTGTTCCACGAAAGATCCAACCCTTTTTCAAATCCTATTCGATCACAGAACAAATGGTACCTCAAATGCACATTTAAAGAAACTATGGCTTCATCACCAGATAAATAAGACATGTTAACATGATAGAGTGGTATCCTAACATATCCCTCACCTCTTTACCAAACTTTCTCTACACGTTAAGCAGAGTGCTCCCTTGACACTTTCCAAGTAAACCTAAATAACTGGATGGTCAGCCTTAAATTCTCCTGCAGATTTATTTTTTCTCACCCTCCTTGATGTTAAAGGGAACTTTTGAATAAGGATGTTTGACAAGATTTGTAATGGTCTTTAGACTGTAGTTACTTGTGGAAGCTATGAACCTAAAAATAAATGTCTAAGGCAAGGCTTAAAGCCACATGGAAAGGGAGGAATCAAATGTAGGAAAAATGTAGGCTAAGTTTGTATTGAAGAGATAAATATATCTGTTGATTGCCTTTGTTGACAACCCACCTTTTTTAAGATACAAACTCATAATAACAGGTCATGAATTAAATCTTAAAGCTTACAAAGAAATACATAACTAATAAGAAGGCCATCTTCCATAACAAACAGGACTTCAGCAGCAGCAATTAAGACATCTCCAAATAAAACTTTTCCAGCTTCTAATGCAACCTCTCTTTTTCTATCATGCTTCATAAACTTCTGCCTGTCTGTCTGTCTGTATCCTTTTTGCAAAACATCGGACTCATTTAACAAAAAATGCTATAGACAGTTCTGTTTCGATACACTGAAGTGTTTTGTGGAGACTTGTATGCATGCCTTTCATTTCTTTTCCTCCTGTACACATCACATTGAGCTATTTCCAATTTCTTTTCTTTAGAGAATAATTTTGTTCTCTATACTATGTTGTGGTTCACAGAATTTCTGACCCCATTAACACAGTTCACAACTTGTTCTCTAAATGTATCTGCAAATCAACAACTGTCCCCTCTGATGTGCACTTTATGTGACCTTATTACTTATGTGAAGTTTGCAGCATTAGCTATATTAAGATCTGTCAAGCTTTCAGTGACACTACCCACAGATGAGAATGAACATACTTACAGGCATTCCCATATAACAGGCCCTTTCCACATTAACTAATGAACATGCTTTCCTGAACCTGCAACTACTGTTTTTTTTTTAACATTCAAAAGGGAAACATGCAGGTATTCCTTCGGTGCTGAAATTAATATCATTTGAAGAAACTGAAGAAACTTCCTTTTAAGTTTACAGCTGCCCCTTCAAAAATTACAGGAACACTGGCAACACATACAGTTGTGCAGCAGACTTAAATCCATTGTGTTCTTCATTCTTGTGAGCTTCAATGTATTTAAAAAAATGCCTCTTTAAAGTTATTTTGTAAGTTTCATTTTGTATTTCTGCTGGAATCCTGATATTCCAAACATTGCGTTTATCAACACTGTGTTATTACATCTCTTAGGGGAATAGATGAGAACACAGTATGAGACTGATGTCATTAGCAATGTAAACACAGACCACAGAGACCATAAAACATGCAATCAGCACACTTCCTCATTTTGTGCAGCAAATCAGAATTGATTTACTCATCTCACATTTACTACTTAAAGTAATGAACTATAGTGCAAAATATGCAAGAAATTTTAACACAGGACTAAAGTGAACTATTTCATCATTGGTCTGTCTTTGCATCCCACTTAGTTCATCTGCAAGAAATACATCTATGATCTTTACAACTGGAAAACAAAAGTAAAGATATGGTGAATCATGCAAGAATCAATATCTTACAACAATAGACGTACCTCAAAGTACAGAATGGGAAGATTCTATTTAACCTAACAGAGCAATAAAGAAGACTTTCCTTGCAGTGGAAGATTCTTCAGTTTTAGAGAGGGCACATCAAGGGTGCCCCTTGCAGCATTATATCTATTGTCTGGTAGCACTTTATATTTAAAAAAAAACATACTACAGAGGTAGAAATAGAAATAAGGACCTATAAAAAGTCACGAAACTGAAATCCCCTACTAAGATAGCTGTTTGTACTGTACGGCTCACACTAAAATTTATCAATGCTCTATTCTTTAAAAGGAATATTTATTATGTGATCCTATTCGCCCGGCCTGTGCCTGCAGATAGCCAATTGAGATCAGTGCACTACCCTGGTAAACAAATATAAATAAGCAGATACATACATGAATAAAAATGTTGTCTTCATGTCATAAACTTTTCTAGGAACCTTGGTTTAGAGGTACAGCCGAGTCTCCCTGTGACAGAACTTGCCTCATTATAACATCTATGGATTTACCGTTCTACCAATTATATTATGTAAATAATCTCATTTGTTACTGTTTACATCCTTGTGCATATGCCACTCAACTCAATGGCTTATTGTAAATTAAATGAATTTATATTATGAAATGTTACAATGTCACTTTAAATAAACTGTATGCAATCTTCGAAACAATACTGGATGTTTCACAGTGGGATTTTTTTGCTATAAATGCAAAGCAAATATACTGTAGTTGGTATATTTTAGTTTAGCCTGCTGACTTCAGTGTCAGCATTTTTCTGACTTTCAGACAAAAATATTCAATACAGTGATAACATTAGAAATTAACTGCTTATCCTTATAACAACTGCAAGTATGCATCCTTTTGGTTTTTCGGATAGTTTTATTTTTTATTTTGCTGATTGTTCAGTTTTACCGCATATTAATTAAATTCACTTTAATAATATTTTTTTCATTCATTTATTTTTCTGTTGTCTGTAGTCAGTAAATCCTTTAAAACAAACTATTATGTTGCCTTCTACAGATCTGATGCAACACATTGTTAGTCACAACCTCATCATTTAGAGTTGGGATATTTGTTCGTATGCTCAGGTATTTAATTTGCTTCTTAAAATTTTTTTTATTTGTAGATAGAAAACATTTTTAAAATTCTCATCTTAAGACAGTTTATAAATGTTTCACAAAGCAGTCTTCCAGAATATTTCAATAGTCTAAACATTACTCAGAAAGGTACATTAACTTCCTCACTACATTCTTGGAGTGTTAAAAAGTATCTTACCCAGCAAAAGTTAAAGTTGTGTTACAACACATTAAATCCTCAGAGTCCAGTACTGTATTACTCCACAAAACAAAACTTGAGGAAAAAAAAAAGAAGTCTGAAGATGTTTTTAAAGTTGGGACTTCCATGATTATAGAAGTAAATTATACAAGTAATTGGAATGGAGACAGAGTATCCCCCTTTTCAAAAAATGCACTTCACCCTCATTTGTTACTTAAGCGGACTGGTGTTGAATCACTGTGTGTTGAGATATTATGGAACGGTTCACCTATGAAAACAGGTTTTTTCTATCATCCTTCCAATCAATCAAAAGATGAAGGGAGGGAGTTCATAAGAGCACAGTTAGGTTTATTTACTGAACATTTTGACATCATAGCTGGAGGTCTGAAGGAACCAAGCACTGACTGGATGGATTTGCCCTCATATGGTGGTCCTTTAAGTGATATTACAGTCTTATTATGTGTAGCTATATACAAATTATGAATTAACCTACAAGGAATATTAGCATTCCAGATGTGATATGGGTGAAGGAGAAAATCAAGATATGCTCCTTCCCAATTTTACATGAACTTGTGTGGTTCAGAACTTTTCTTGGAAAACTGGCCAGTAAGTAGCTACATGCAGAGTAAAAAAAATTATAGTAAATAGAGAATATGCAGCTTATTATAGAGCTGACTTTCATTCTATAAATAACTTTTGAGAATGGAAATGGGAAAATAATATGAGGCAAGTAAATACTGCAGATTCCTGGAATTTTTTTTATAATATCATAAATAGAAATGTGGATAGGTACATAACAAATGTGCACTTAGAGGAAAGGAAAAATGGTTTTATATAGTGGACAAGGCTGAAAAAGAAACTGAGAAAGAAATGTGTGTGTGTGTGTGTGTGTGTGTGTGTGTGTGTGTGTGTGTGTCTTTCTCTCTCTCTCTCTCTCTCTATATATATATATATATATATATATATATATATATATATATATCAAATGGAGAAAATATATGTTTTATCCAGCTGACCATAATTTGAATAAATATGAGTGAAGAGGAATTTAGAAAACCTTTGAAAATCCACCTTTCCAAACATACCACAGATAAAACAATGCATTTTAAGCACACATGACAGTACAGCTGAAAAATCAAGTTTTAAATATTGTTGAAAATAACTGTTTGGTAACAGAGACTAATCTTCTTCTTCTTTTTCTTTCGGCTTTTCCCAGTTAGGGGTCACCACAGCGGATCATCTGTCCACTCATGATTGGCAGTGGAGTTTTTACAGTGTCAAGTTGCCAGCCCGGTGCCCAACCTTCCACAGAAGGCACACACACACACTCACACCTAGGGCCAATTTAGAGTGTCCAATCCACCTACTGCATGTCTTTGGGATGTGGGAGGAAACCAGAGCACCCGGAGGAAACCCACGACCACAGGGAGGACATGCAGACTCCGCACAGAAGGCACCCCAGCCGAGAATCAATAATGCCTTGCTTAAATTGTTTAGAGGCAATTTTGAGAGCAATCAACCAATGACCAGTATTGCAATGATGCCACTGAATTTGGAGGCAATATGTGCCCTGTTATTACATTAACAATTATTAAAAATAGTGGCAATAAAAACTGTAACTACAATAGGGTTAGACAAGACTAAATGGACACGTTTTGGTATATTTGCCAAGTTTATTTATTTATTTATTTATTTATTTGACATTTGTTGACTGGGTTGGTCCATCTGGGCCGAGGCCCTTTTTCAGTGGAGACCCAGGGAGAAAAGCTCCAGAGTTACAAAATATATACAAGCTCCAAGAATAAAAACATTTGCTAGTACACAAGAAAAATACATAACAATGTAAAGGAAGTATACAATGATAATACTGATTACAGATTATATACAGTGTTGGCTAGCTATGTATATTCAGGTAGGTAGTGCAGGAGAAATTTAGTTTAAAAGTTTAAAGTAAAGAGAGAGGAAGCTAGTAAGGAGTGATTGGGTAGCAGTGAAAGAGAGATAAGAGTGAAATGGTAGTAGATGAAGTTATTATTTATCTATTATTAATAATGGTATGCTGCTGAGGGAAAGCCAAGGAACACAGATATTGAATCAGTGTAGGGAGAGGTGTAGTGGCTAACCATGGCTGCAGATAAATTTGTGACTCCATACAATGGTTCCCACCACTGTAACAATGTCATGCAGTGTGTCAAATGTTAAATGTGTAAATGTTATGATGTTCTATAATATCCTGTGTTTGTTTTTTCTTTTTTTTTTAATGCATGTTTGTGTGGTGTGGAGTACAGCAATGCCTAGCTGTTCTCACATGTAGACAGCTGACACCTGCCAGACATCTAAACATATCTTAAAACTCTTAAGAAGTCAAATATACCTTAACTTCAAACCTGATTGCCTCGTGGTTTTGGCGTCTTTTCGGACTTGTTGGCTGTTGGTGAAGCACCCACCAAGAGGAGAAAACGCTGAGAGAAGAAAGGAGCCACTTTTGAGATTTTAAGTATTTTGCTTCAGATTATTTGTTAAGTTTTTCTGCATTGCCGCCCATGTTTGAGCATTTTCTGGCTTGCTAAACTTGATTTCTGTGTTGGTAACTGTATTTAGAACACAACCTAGAGCTGATTACTGAATTTCCTGCGTGCACTTATTTTTAAAATCGTTTTTTTCTTAAAACTTGCATTTTATCTGTCTCTGGCCTAGCACTCAAGTGTGGGGTCATTTACTGCACTGTTCTAACTTGTTGATACTTGTGAACCTCTGCTTTCCTTAAAAAAACAAAAAAACAAAAAATTCTTGCTTTTTTCCCACTTTTCTGAGATTTAAAAAAGTTCAGTTACAGATTTGCTGTTCTGAACTGTTTGTAAGTTTCTTGGAGGCCATTGTTTGCTTGGGCTAAAGGGAAGTCTCTGTGTTCATCAGTGGCAGTGATAAACATTGAGCAGCCTGCCTGCCCCTGTGGGAGTGGTTACTGCCTTGAAACTGTAGTTTTATTGGCCATTTTGGGTCAATTCCAAACTCCTTGATCTCCCTCTCTTAAAACCCTCTTTTGCGTGGTTTTGCGCGTTTTTGCGCATAGCGCAACATTGGGCAGCGCCACCTAATTGGGTTTAAACTATTCCTGGCTCCACAAAGCCTGCTCTTCACTTTTTCCCATAGAACTGCTCTATCTCTCAAATTAAACACCATATTCTCATTCTAAGGCCCCTCACTGGTCCAAATAAGTAATCTTACAAGTTAGCACTAATAAACCATAAGCACTACTTACTCTTATACTCTCTACGATTACCTTGTCCCCTATTGGTCCATTTTAATTCAGTTCCCTATATTACTCTAGCATGTCCAAAGGTCAGTCAATGGTTTCCTCTCCAGTCCAGCTGGTGAATCTGGGAATTTTGAGGCAATGTTACAACTGTCTCATGTACATGGACAACCCTCTCCTCCTCCAAACAGGTTCAAATATATGTGAGAGATGCAACCATATAGCCAAACTGGAGGCTGAGCTCTCTCATCTCAAAACTGGTGTAACCAGTCAGGAGGAGAAGGTAACCTCACACAACATAATTCCAGTATCACATAGTCCCACCACAACAGCGAACCAAACACATAAAAAAACAAAAACATACCCGGAGGCTCTAAATAAAAATCTACCTAAGCAACAGAGACCTCCAAAGCAGACATTCAAGCAAACGCTACCCCAAAACAAAACACGTACAACACATAGCACACAAAGTCAGTGTGCCAAGCAGTCACAGCCCTTAAGGCTGAATAACACACCTGATACTCTTGTAATAGGTGACTCTATTGTCAGATACAATGACGTCCCGCTCACCAGGCTGAATAAAGAGAAGGTCACAGTGAGCTGCCTGTCGGGTGCTAGGATCCGCCACATAACGCAAGCACTCAGGTCACTCCAAAGCAAATACAAATATGACTCAGTCATTGTACATGCTGGCGTGAATGACCTGAGACGTACCACCCTCGACTACATGAAATGAGACATAGAGGAGCTCTCTGATCATGTAGCCCAGACCGGTATGACCCTGATCTTGAGCAGCATCTTACCCTCACCTAGAATGATGCCACAGTATAAAGACAAAATGATCAATTTTAACAATTGGCTAAAATTTTGGTGTCATTCAAAGGGGATCCAGTGTCTGTCAGCCTGGGATGACATGCTCGACAAGCCACGTTGCTTCGCTAGGGACGGCTTGCACCTGTCACCCCTGGGCTTTTGGATATTGGCAAAGGGTCTTGCCACCCCCATAGTGCCTTTTTTAGGCAAGGCTCAAAAGTCAAACCCACCTCCATAGACAGCACAAGGAACAAGAAACTAAGGGTAATGCTGCTAAACGCCAGAAGTCTTAACCTCAAGATGCACGCACTCGCAGCTCTCCTCAGTATGGAGAACATCGATATCTGTGCAGTGACAGAAACCTGGTTCAAGGCTCCAGAGAGCACCCCAGCACTACCAGGTTATACCTCATATCATGCTTTTCGGCCCCAAAACCTGGACCGAACCACAAAAGGAGGGGGAGTTTCCATATTTATCAAGGATATCCACACCTCCAGGTTACTGGCATTGCACGAAGTATCGGAGACCATCCATGTGCAACTGACAGTGGGCAAGACTGCTTTTCAGTTTATAGCATCCTACAGACCACCCTCTCAAAGTCAGGAATCCCACTCGGCTTTCCTGAAAACATTGGAGAACATGAAGATCTCTCCGAACACCATTATATTGGGTGACTTCAACTACCCAAACATAGACTGGGAGCATTACTCAAGCCTCAGCACCTTAGCCCAAAGGTTCCTGGAATTTATAAACTCAAATGCTATGGAACAACTAGTCACCACTCCCACAAGAGGGAAAACATACTAGACCTGATCATTACCAACATGGGGACTCTATGCTCCATACCAGAAGTATATCCTTCATTGGTAAGATCAGACCATAAATTAATTTCACTGGATATCCACATCCCGACCCCACTCCCAGCCCAGAAAACCACAGTGAAAAACTTCTCAAAAGCGAACTTCACACTTCTCAAAACTGAAGTGGAATCCTTCAAGGCCCCAGGGCCAGTGGAAACTATGGCCCAAACTGCAGAATCCTATATAAACGCATTCTACGGACATCTCCAGGAATGCATGGATCATGCTATCCCAAACAAAATCAAGAGCCAATCATCCAAAGGCAGGCATCCAGTCTGGTGGACCCCAACCATAAATAAACTGTACAACAGAAGGAGGAAGCTACTACATGATAGTGCAAAATCCCTAAAAGGGAAGGCATCTCTGATCAGTACTAGCAAAAAATTATGATCCCTCATAAAATCCTCCAAGGCCAGCTTCGAGAGAAAAATTGCACAGGACACTAAAGACAATCATAAGTCTTTTTCCAGTTATGTTAGGAAGCTGGGATGCAACTCCCAGACTTGTTCTGAGTTGATTCTAAATGACAAAAAATACACTGAACCCACAGACATCGCCAATATCCTGGCAGACAGGTTCAGTGCAAACTTCTCCACACCCTCCCCCCCAAAAGAGCAAGCATCTATCCCGGCAGAGTGCAGCCTCCCAAACATCTCTGATGCTCAGGTGAAGGCCGCCCTCTCCAAAGCAAAAAACACTGCTTCCATGGGACCAGATGGCGTCCCGGGTTGCGTCCTATATGAACTTCAAGAAGAACTAATCCCTCTAGTAAAACTGCTGTACAATCGCAGCCTCACTACAGGATATGTGCCCAAAGAATGGCGTACAGCAACAGTGGTCCCACTCCACAAAGGTGGCGCCTCTACGGACCCTCGAAACTATTGCCCCATAAGCCTGACTAGCCTAGTCTGCAAGGCTATGGAGAGGATCATCATGGAACTCATAAACAAAGACATTGGGGACCTACAGACACTAGATCCTACCCAATTTGGCTTCGTCAAGGACAGATCCTGCCTTTTGAACCTGGCCAACTTCTTTGAAACAGTCACCAAGGCCATAGATGAAGGGAAGGTAGTCCACACAGCCTATCTGGACCTCGCAAAGGCATTTGACACAATACCCCACTCGGGCATCATAGATAAGCTATCCAGCCTAAATATAAACCCCTATGTCACAAGATGGGTCGCAAACTGGCTCAAAGACAGAACCCACAGAGTCAGAGTTGCTGGAGCCATGTCAGACTCGAAACTGGTCACAAGTGGCATCCCACAAGGTTCTGTCCTGGGACCTCTCTTGTTCGGTATTTACTTTTCTGAGGTACAGGCCAATGTGGGAGGACTATGGCTCACCAAGTTCGCAGATGACTGCAAACTGGGCGCCATAATCGACTCTCCAGCTGACACAAACATCCTTCAAAAAGGTCTCGCAGAGACGGATAACTGGTGCCAGAGCCATGGTCTAAAACTAAATGCCAAAAAGTGTATAGTCATACCCTTTGGCAAAAACAATGTGCCCACAAATTACCACATAGGTGGTAACACATTAAGTACATAGAAAGTAATTAGGGATCTGGGGACCCAAGTTGATAGCAATCTCTCCTTTGACAAACACATTGCCAAAGTGGTTAGAAAGACCTTCTACATAGCCCACCTCATCATGAAAGGATTCACATCTAGATCAAGAGAGGTAATCGTGCCCCTTTATTCATCCCTCATCAGGCCCATCATAGAATACAATGCCCCCTTTGGGATGTACCTTACCCGACACCTGCAGCAATTAGAAAGACCCCAAAAGTACCTCACCAGGAGGATCAAGGGACTCAAACAGATGCCATATGCTGCTCGGTTAAAAAAACTCCAACTCTACTCAGTTGCATACTGCCTACTTCAAGGCGATATATGCCTGACATATAAAGCTATGTCCAACCCAGAATTAATGGACATGCTCCACCTCAGTAAATCTAAATCTCTTAGAGCCACGCGCTCGAGGGACTTGAACCTCAGCACAGAAATAAATAGAAGATGCTGGAGGGACAGATTCATAACCCAGAGGCTCCCTTCACTCTGGAATAGAATTCCAATTCATGTTAGGCAGAGCACCTCACTGACTCTCTTCAAGAAGAATCTTGATGAGTGGATGGGGGATCATAGGTTTGTCCCGGGGATTACTTCCGTGTCACTATTAGACAGAGGCACAGTAAACTAAACTTTTAAAAAGGGCACAGTATACTCAAATCAAGGGGTGGCGTAAGCCAAACACAATCGGGCTGGGCTTATAAATGCCCCAGGGCAGATAGCCTAGTATGAACCTATGAACCTATGAACCATAGAAACCAGATGTAATTAACAAGCATAATGGCATTTTATGTTTTTTTTTTTTTGCATTTGCACAGCACGGTGTGGTGCATAGCTAAGCTGAGCAGAGCTCATATATACATAGCCAACACCTGCCAGACATCTAAAATTTAGAAGCCAGATATAATTAATTATTTATTTATTGGTGTGTTTAAGCATGTTTGCATGGCACGGCATGGTGCTCAGCGCTGCTAACAGGTAGCTTAGTGGTATATGTGAAGGTATATTTGATTTCTTAATATCCACATAGCTAAATGTGCAGAGTTATGGCTGTATGTGTAGTAGGTCCAGGGTCCAAATGCATGGATGTCAGAACTTGTCTGTATTTAATGTATTTTTGTTGCATATGTTATGGACACAGTTTTAAAATATGGCTCCTCTGCGGTCTGCGCAGCTGTGCTCAAACCTGCTAAGCACCGTATGAACTTGGGAATGGCTGCCAATGTTTGCTCGGTGCTCAGCTTTGCTAAAACAATGATTGTGCATGTTTGCATGCTGCTCAGCTTTGCTTGGCTGGTTTGCATGATGCTAAGCAATGCAACACTTTTTTGAATGTTGCTCAATGACATGTAAGGGCAGGAAAACAGCTTATATTATGTGCATTAGGTGGGAATTCTGCAGAATCCATTGGAGTTCAATCATCTGTCGATATGGCTGGTGGTGTTGGAGAAGGTGTGCCCTTTCGGGTGCAGCAGTGGGGCATTCAGGAGTCCAGGGTCATGGTGGGTTCCTTTTAAAAAAAACATGAAGATAGGCTGCTGTAGGGTGGTTTTCAGGGTTTGGAGTGTAAGGCAGAGGCCTGAGACCAGTTGGCCAGAAAACTCACCAGTGTTACTGGTATCCCCCACACAGGTGAGTAGTGTTGTCACCACCATGATGACCTGGGTCCAAGAAGTAAGGGCAGGGAATGCCCCACAAATATGTAAGCATTTTTTCTACTGTTTTACCAATATGTAATCTGAATGTCTGCAAACCTGGAATGCATAATGGTGTGCTTCTCTCCCAAAAGCTACAGCTGAGAGGGCTCATAATGTCAAGTCTCATGCCGGGCACCTGGCCAGGTTGCTCCATGAGCGTGATGAGTAAGGATGTATTATGCCAACTGTAGTACAATCAACAAGAAAGAATAAAGTATTAACTGTATTAAAGTATATACAATACAGTCTGTAGTGCAATAAATGTGGAATTAGAGCTGTAGTGCAATAAATAAATAATAACAACTGTAGTGCAATAAAAACAAGAAACAATACCAATAACAGTAAAGGAAATGGTTTACATCAAAATAGTCTTATCATAACAATTGCAGTAGAGCTGTATGCATTGCGTCTGTAAGGTAAGGTTGGTGCAGTCAAGTGTACAATACAAATCTAATGGCTGCAAACTGTATTGCTTAACTTATAGTACCGTTCAAGGCTTTCTCTAGGCCAATACGAGTCACATAATGGTCTGTCTTCCACAGACATCTGGTAATAAAGGTATGTGGGTAAGGTATCCCACTCCACGGCCAGATATTGTGTGTGTGGACTTCATAGATATTGAAAACCAATAACAATAATATATTTTCACCAGTATTGTTGAAAGTGAAATAAAGCTGTAGTAATATATGGAATATGGTTATATACCATGCATGTGTGTTCTACTGGCACTGCAGTCTAATATAACACTGTAACAGTACTAGAATGCTAGAGAAAAGACCTGCAACTTGTATTGCACAACTCATAGTATATTTCCAGGTGGTTTCCAGGCAAGTAACAGTCACCCTGCAGTCACCAGTGACTCAGTAGCTCAGACTGTTACATTCTTTGTACACTGTAGATTTTGCCACACACAGTCCAGGTTTGAATCCAGTCCAGCACTACATTTTCAGTATCATTTATGTAATGCTTGCAATTTTTCTCTCCTCAAGAACACAAAAATGTTATGGGTGAGTTAGGCCATATTATGTGCAGATATTGTGTTTACGTCTCACAGAACGTTACACTCAATAACAAGAATGTGTTCATGATCATTGTTAATTCAAAAATAAAACTGTATAACCCCTGTATGGCTGTATCTCTTACATGTCTATACTATGCTGCTCCAGTCAATTATTAAATTATCTAGAGATGGCCCTGCAGTCACAGTTTATGGGTTCTACTCCCATGCCTGCCAACTGTGCCATGATGGCTGTCTAGTTTAATTACTGTACACAAATATGCCTCTCAAGTGTCACAACTTCTCGTAATGTAGTTAGAACTGACTAATCATTCTGTCACATGTTTACCAGATAATTTATTGCCTGGAATGCAATGTATCACCAAATCCATTTACAGAACACACTCTTAGTTATATAAATCCACATTACGTGAAACTATTCTAAGTAGTTTTCTACCTGCATTTGTTAGTGCTTTGCCCTTATTGTCACATGCTATCAGCTTGAGAGGTATGTATGTGTTGCAACCGCTATAGGAGAAGTAGTCACCTGGGATGAGCTACTGGTCCTGGTGCATAGGATAGTCCACAATGGCTATGACCAAAGCCTGCACCAAACTGAGGACATGCTGGCTGACCTGGTGAGGTAGTATTGCCATGGTACCCAGCCTCCAGTACAGCCACCCTTGGGGCAGTGAAGGAGCAGTACCGACAGTCCCATGGTTGGGGACAGGAGTCATGCTGCTGCTGTCTGGAGGCACATGGGACTCAGATTCCACAATACCCTCCCTACCCAAGGTGTTCACCCTCCTCATGTATCACACACTGCCCCTGTCTGCTGTCTTGTCTGTTTGCAGCTGCATCCTCACCTACCAAACATACATCCCCCACATGTACCTATGTCCCTTCCCCAACATTCCACTCTCACCTTAAAAAAATGGGCACCTGCCCCCCCCAAAAAAATTTCGTCCCATAAATAATCTCTCCATTTTGCACATGCATCCACTGGACACATGCAGTTTGGTCCAACTGGGTTGATAATGCAGTTATGTTGTCCTTACCCCTCTCTCTGGGGTTTGAGAGTCCAAATTCATCTACAAATTCTGTCCAAGTACACAGCTGTTTCTGTACAAGAAATGGATAGCTATGGTTCTTTTCTACACCTTTCCTGCACATCTCTACCTACCTTTTACTATGTTTTTCCCCCTGCTTCTCCCCATTTCACCACTTTCCTATCACCCCATTTTTCTTTTCTTTATAATTTTTTTAGCATGGAACTGCATGGTGCATCATGCCACGCAGCTTCACTTTGGTCAGCTAAATAGAGCAGTGATGATTGAATGTGTTTATACCATTGCAGACACATGCAAAATAGACATCCCTGCAATGTTTTGAACCAAAACCCATCACACCTACAGCACACTGTATTAACCTGCCACACCATACAAATCTGGATTAAAACGGGTGTTTTCATCAAAATATAGTGATTGCCACTTACAGTCATTAGGTGTGTCTCAGCAGAGCTACACACTGTGCTGCACCGCACAAACTGGAATAAAAACTAATGGGAAAAATGGGTATGTACCTTGGACTCTAGTGCAATAATACACCACAAGACAGCCAAAGACATAATAATGGTTGTAAGTGAGGCTTGTGATAGCAGGTAAATGTGCTCTTTTATTAGCAACAGGTAGAAAGACACCTGCTAAGCCATCAGTGGCAAAGTACATGTTCAACTGGGACCCTGGTGCAGAAATACAGTCATATAAAGCCATACACATACTGATCAATACAGACAATGTATGTCACAGCCTGTATGTCTGCATATATACATTGCAAATACACCTGCTATTGCACAGTCTGTTAAATGTCTTGCATACAGTATATTTTGTCACACACAGTCCTGGGTTCAAATCCAGTCTTGTGTTGCAGTTCAAAAAAATTATTGTGAAGACAGCAATTAATGACTGAGTCATGCAATATTTATCAGCACAAGTTACTGCTAATTAATGAACTGTTATCCAGTTTTGCAAGTCAAAGGCCTGCAGGTAGGGACACACTGCATATATCCTTATAGCATAACTATATGCCACCTACTACTCTGTTATTGGCACTGTTGCATAACAGACGTACCTTAATCACATGCCTCAATTTGACTGTAAAGTGTACCCTTACCCTGGCACTGCCATGGCAACAGGGCTGACACAGCTGTCCTCCATCTACAGACATGCCTCTCAACTGTCTCTAATTTTCATTCAAATCTTAGCTCTAACCCTTTTAATCCCCCCTACAATGGATGTTTTTTGTAGGAAAGCTAGTGAATTACATGTAATACATAGTGACAATTAGTAAGGGTGTACACTCCTTTAACATCAAACGATGCATAGTAGTTCACCTCCTCTCATTCTGTCAGTGTCTCACATAAATAGTTCTAACATTTTCAAAGTGTCCCTGACTGTCCCTGATGTACTCTGGCTAAGTCCCTGATTCAGTTGACGTTTGTCCCTGTTTGGTTGACAGCTATGCCTAACATACCTGTCAACTTCTTACAGCAAGAAATCTGGACAAAGCCATAATTAATGGAGGGACAAATACCCCAAATTAGGGACATTTTTTAAGTATTGTTGTTACGAGCTAAGCAAGTTAATAAAATAACAGATATTACAGTAGCATGACTAAGTTCTGAAGGGTATGATGTCTGAAACTCAGATATGTGTCTTTATTTTCTGACATCAACTCTCAATGATTGTCAACAGTTTTCCAGAAATCCACAATTTTGTGTGAAAATGACCAAAAATATCTTGACAGTCTGCGAACATCTATATAGTTGAGAGGTATGATGCCTACAGTGAATGTATACTACAGCAGGTTTAGATTGTTTTCTGTCATTGTGGCACACTGGTGTTGTTGGAATGTCCCCATATAGTGGTTATAATAACACACTGCTATTTGACTGGCAGTGGCCATATGACATCTTAGTGGAAGGTTGCCCGTAGGGTCACACCACACTGGACTGGAGTGCTGGGAGTAAGAACATACAACAGAATTTGTCATGACACACAGTAACATACCTCAGTATTGCTACTATCTTGGTGGTATCCACACATGTAGTATGTTGTCACACTGTGTGGTATGACATGTGTGAGGGAACAGTGGATAGTGCAGGCCATTATGGCTTTGCTTTATCTGTACATGGTGGACACCCATGTATCTGGTCCTGTAATGTGTTCCCCTCTTGTGTCCTTTCAGGAACTATGTACTGCCGACTAGATGCCCCCTTCTCAGATGCAGAGAATGAGGTAATAGTTGATGGACTAAGGCAGCATCATCAGATTCTGGTATGCAGATGGAGGATTAACTGAGAACAGCAGGCTGCACTGTAGGCAGACCTTGTATGGGATGTTAATGAAGATGGCCACCAGGGTAGGACCTATGAGCAGGTCTGACACCACACCATGGACATAGTGAATGCTGCACAACGAAGGACAGCTGATGCCACCAGGGATCATGCTGCCACTGGTGGAGGTCCTGCAGGGGAACAATCATTCTCGACCACAGAAGAATTCCTGGTGAACCTAGGAGCACATGACAGCTCCAAGGCATCCATAGATTCATAGGTTCATAGAAAGTGGGTGCCACAGTGTCCACAGCAGAGGAACATCCAGGTAAGCTTACTGTGTTTACCAGTGTAATACTGTATCACGCATTGTGGCAGGCCATACATACCTGTATGTGGGTACCAAGTTTACGTGCTTTGGGGAGGTTGGGGATTATGCTCAGTTGTACACACATACTCAGAATGTCAGCAATACAGCCAGTAACACAGTAGCTATTGTGCATGTGGATAGATGCACATATTACCTTGTAGTGATGCAACATTTGGTGGTGCTGACAATACCTCTCTCTCACCTTTTCATAGGTCCGTCAGGTGTTACCCAAGCTTGTGGTCCTGTACATGGTAAGCATGATACTGTTGTTTTACAGATCATATATGCCATATGAAAGTTAAGGACTGCCATATTGCCCTATGTACAAATGTGTTAAGCCAGAGCAGAATATTTGTATGTTCCATTCTGGAACAGTACATAGCATCATAGGATCATAGGAAGTTACTAGGCTATTGACCCTGATGCCCTTATAAGCCTAGCCAAGAGTTTAGCCCATATTTAGATAAGTCAACATCCAAAGCCCCACTCCAGCAGAGACACATGTGGAATCCCAGGGGTGTATTTTTTGTTTCCCATCCAGTTATCCAGGTTGCGCTTACAAAAAGGATAATGATGTTGAGATGGAGTCTATTCTACAGATGGGGGAGTCTATGGGTAACAAATCTGTCCCACCAACAAGTCCTATTGATGTCACAGACCAGGTTGAGGTTGCTCATGTGGGTTACTCAGGTGGAGCTTGACTTGCAGATATGCAGCAGTCCCATCAAGGCGGGGTCTGAGATTGCTTTGTATGCCAGACAGAGGCCACCTCTGAGGAGTCTGCATGAAAGTGAGTTGAGGGACAGGGCTTTTATCCTATCTGTGTAGGGTAGATGCTTGAGGCCCTGGATTCTCCTGATGAGGAACCTCTGTGACTACAGTTCATAGACTGGATAATCACAGGTGTGTATTTGAATGAACATTAACATGTTTGCACTTATAGATATGAGCGACTATGCAGCCTGGTATACATGAAGCAATTAGTCCAAGATGCCTGTTCAAACACAATAGGAACATAGTACATACCTGAGGCTGTGACAGTAGTACTGGCATATTTATTTTATTTTATTTATTTTATTTTACATTTGTTTACTGTGAAAGTCAAACTGGATATATGTCCATTTTCAGTGGAAGCCCGGGGAGAAAAGCTCCAGAAAGCAGAGTATAAATACATTAGGAACAATAGAAACATTTAGAGATAAGTATAATATGCAATTTTCAGTAGGGTGACAAACATTGATAAAACATTGTAGACAACATATCATTTTCAGGATAGGTGTACTGGGTTTTTTGTGTAGTTCTATCCCATATAGTATAGTGCCATTTTGCATACCTTACAGGTATATTGCACTGGCAGCTTTAACTAGATGTAGCTGAAGTGCATGTTATAAAGGCCTTGACTTGTATGAGTATGTCGTCGTGAGGTTGCCTATTGTGCATGAGAGTGGAGATGAGAAGATGTGAGACTGGTAATGCAGTTGTGGATCCTCATCGGTATAAGTCTGTGTGGATTACCATGCATAATAGTACAGGTAGTAATGTATTGTTTTTTTCTTGGTTTTCACAGTTGATGGGGGGGTTGGAGTCTGTCCCCTCACAACCTGATGCCAGTGTCTCATTAGACTCTGATGATGATGGTGGCTATAGTGAGGCACAGGTCGGGTTGTTGGGGGCTGAATCTGTCCCAGAAGTTGACATCCCTCTTCTGCCCCTCTTGTCTCTGCACACAGTCAGTATGCCCACACGTAAACAGTCCTCAGAGGCCAAAGATATTGAACAGTCAGAGGGTGGAGGCATTGAACAAGGAAGTGTGGCAACTATGGCCCCAGTGAATGTAGACACTGGTCAAAGCCACAGAGCTAGCAAGGTTCCACACAGGCGGACTGACAGGGGTGCTTGAAGGAGGCCAGCTCTCCATCCACCACCTGTTGCTGGTATCACATCACGAGTCACTCGACAAATGTTTTGGGCCATCGTGGAGGCACAGGCACATTCTGAATGGAACAGCAGATGTATGCTTAGGGTTATGGATGCAGCACAGTCTGACATCTGTGGCTGCCTCCACTGTACTGGGGACTACCAGGATTGATTCACTGATGCAGTGGACAGACGGTGTGCTGGGACAGTGTCTGTATTGGACCACACATTGTCTGTGCTGGAACATCTGGTTGGAATTGGGCATCGGACCCATGGGCATAGGTTAGCAACACCAGCTGCTGAGAGTCCACATGGCTGTGCACAGTCACACTCCTGTAGTGGCAGTACATCCAGTACTACAGAGGGAAGTGTGCTGTCCACAACATGATGTGGCAAGACATGGGCACATGGTACTGGGCGGTCCCACGGGGGACACAGGTCCAGCAGATAGCACTTCAGGTACTAGCACCACATCTGACCTTGGTCATGGTGGTGCCAGTGCTACTCCTGGCAGAGCTAGTTCCTGTGTCTGTGGCTGGAGACAGTAAACTCTTCACTTTACCATGTACGGTCCACAGCTGTCCAACATACAAATGTGCAGGGCTAGCACTGGGTTTGACTACGGACATGCACAAACTCACAAACCACTGGCAAATGCAGGTCACCTACAGACACACACGCACCTCACCACAGCCCATCTAACCTGCACCCCTTCCAGACTCACACACATGCTGTCAACTGTTTGGCACAACCTATGCTTCCAGCACCCCCGCACCACATCCTGTGCATGTGATGATACCTGTGCCACATCCCAGTCATCTTTGCCATCAATGCAGGAAAATGAAGCTATCTGTCTGATGCAAAGGGTGACTATATTACTTGACATGTACTTGTGTAATGCAGTATTGTTTTGCCATGCCATTTGTTGTGGTACACAACAGAAACTGTGTGTCATGACTATGCACCAAACTTTGTGTACCTTATGTTGTATGATGTTGCACTGGTGGTATTGTTACAGAATTACAGGTGTATCATGGACCTGTGTATGTTTCTATTATAAGAGTCTGGGGGATAACTATGGACACATGGTAGAAATACAGAGGCACAGGATGGCATGGCAGCACAGCAGAAATATGACATTAGCAAGGTACGGCAGTATATATCCATGGCTTCCTAGGTGCATATGTGTATAACAGTCTAACAGGGACAATGCAGGCAGTCAGCGTAATCATGCATTCATACTTTATGAAAAGGTTTGCTACCCTTGATATGTGTCACCTGGGTTTTCTGAACTCACAAATCTGCAAGTTGGGGTGATTGAATTGACACATCTACAAATATCCTGTGTCTGGTTCAGGCAGGTGGTGGACATCAGTTATGACTGACGTGTTGTGTATCCCATTGTGTAACCTGCACATGATGTGCCTGACAGCAGATGTGTGCTTTACATGCATGGGGGGGTCTATGTCATGCAGGGTGTACTGTCTGTGTCACATAGCAGTCTCCCTAGTATGTACTATGTCCACCACTTTGATGTTGTAGGTGTGTAGCATATGTGGGACATGTGTTACACTTGTCATGGCAATGCCGGGGGTACACAGTGCAATCTGACACCTTCCTGTATGGGGAAATACACATCCCCATCATAGCAGTTAGTGGATAGACTACATTTGTATGGTCATGACACAGACACCATAGGACATGTTATCTGCATTGTGTATTGCTGTACCATGGCACCTGTAACATTATGCCTATGTGCCACAATTATGGTGTGCTGTCCATTTAGGTGTACTACCATGGTGGCCAAGTGGTCCCTTTCACAGGGAAAGGGATTCGGCAGTCAGTGAATTCGGTGTAATGCCACTTTGGAGGAATGAGCTCTGGTAAGTGACATTTGTTGAAAGATATATACTGAATAGATACACTAATCATGTGAGATGGGGATAGGGCAGACAGTTATGTATACATAGCTGTCTGTATGTACAGACATGTTTCCACATAGCAGGTGTTTCTGATGAAGAGGCAACAGAATTGCGCTCAAGTTAGCTAAGTGTAGGAGCATACCCAGTGAGACTGTCAGTACTTACAAGGTGACTCCAGGCCAAAGCCACCTGTACTAAAGACAGGCATTTTATGTGCTACAGACATTGGCAGCTGCACCTGTTTCCGTGGTACAGCACTTCCCTGAAACTGTCCACAGCATTTCCACAGCATTCCCCAGCTGTTTGCTTTACTTAATATGTGACTGGGGTACATAATGTAACACCAAAAACAGGATGACAGTATGCATACCTCTGACTATGCATGTTTTTGCAGAATGTCCAACATTCCGTCCCATATGTCTGGTCTGTTCCTCATACATTTGAGGTGTGCCAGTAAATTATTGTATAATGTAGTCACTGAATAGTACTAACTACAGACACATTTGAGTGATGGACTATACATCCTGCAGATATTCTGTTCTGATGCAACGCTACTGTTATACTAGTCACCTTCTAGGTTAATCAGAGCATGTGTAATGTCTGTCTGTAGTTTTTACCCTTTGTCCCCCGATTTTCTCTGACTTTGTTCAGCTTCTTGCAGTAACAGATTGAGGAATATGACAGTCTGTGGGAATACCTCCATACAACTACCTCACATGCAGATGATGCCAGATTCAAACCATCAACACCGTCATTCATGCTAATGTCCCTAGCCCTCTGAGCCACACCAGCCACCAGCGAGAGATGTGTCATTCATCACACAATCAATAGCATACAGACATACATTGTCATCCCTGTGTTACGTGTGACATATAACATGTGCTTAGGTTCTATGTCACAGCCTTGAGATCGGCTGGTCTGCTGATATATCATTGCTAACTTACTGTTACAGCAGTTGTATGGGAACACTGATGTTTTGGGTGTGGGGGACCACCAGTCCATGATCTGCTGGCATAGGCAGGTGTGCAACTGTTTTGTGACCCAACTGTTTGCCATCTCCCTCAAATAATGTAGTGGATTTTCCAGCCATGTGACCTAGTGAATATTATGGAGCGCATGCTATTGAACTGGGCACCTGTTGTCCCATGTGGCTGTTAGATCTCTCCAAGTAGCCCAGTAGCCCAATATATTGCCTTGTATACATGCAGCAGGTCCATACATATGCTACCATATTGTAGTACTCCTTCCAAGTGGTGTATAGGTGACTGACTTACCTTGCAAATACAGCAGTTAACAGACCTGTAGTTCAGAGTTGACTTTGTCTGATGCATGCAGTACAGAGCCAATACATGGTTAGGTACAGCTTGTGTGGGCTGGATGGCATCATTTTACTATATGTATGTGAGTAGGAGTAAGGTGTCAGTCTCTAGAGCCCTAGGTTGTCAGTGCATGTGCTATGTGTTGTCTCTTGGCCAAGGCCAGGGCATATTGATCACACCTACATCTGCCTACATGGACATACTCAGGGGGTTCCTCCTCCAAGTGTTCCCATGGGTGAGGCTGTGGGGACCTATGCACTGGTGGGGGGCTGTGCATCCCTTCCCTTTGCTGATCCTGCTGCAGCTATTTCCACAGGATCATATTGTGCAGCATGGCACATACTGTGAACATATACGCACATGTGGCTGGAGAGTACTGCATGGCTCTGCCAGAGATATTGAGGCACTAGAACCAGGACTTCACAGCCCAAACACATGCTCTGTGATGTTCCTAGTTTGTGCATGTGCCTCATTATAGTGTTCTACCTTGGGTGTGTGTGGATTTCTGATGGGTGCCATCATCCATGGTTCCAGTGCATAGCCAGCATACCCCAGTAAATAGCTGTGTAGGATATCCCCATAGCAAACATCTTTCACAACTGTGATGTGTGTCAGATATGGGAGCTGTGATAACTGCCAGCGCTGCCAGCACACACATTCATGATGAAGCCCTGGGCATTGCACATGACCTGGCAGTTGATGGAGTGATACCCCTTCCAGCTCATGTAGACTCTACTCTCCTCACTGGCTGGTGCCTTGATGTGTACGTGAGTGAAATCTATGGCACCCAATACCTCAGGGTAGTGTGCTACATTGTAGTTGTTGGCCCTCACCTCAGTGTGAGGGGCAAAGAAATGTGCTCACTGTTATGTGGTAACATGGCATCCAGGAACTGGTGGAGTACCCTAGATGCTGATGCCCGGGAGATCCCCATCATGTCCACAGTTGGTCTTTGGAAAGTACCTGTGGCTAGTATCCTAAGAGCTACACATACCTTTGTGTCCACTGGGATGGGTTCCCCTCTGTTGGCTCTGGGTCTGAGTTTAGAGCGGTAGAGCTCAGTGAGCTCTTGTAGTATGTCCCTGTCCACCCTGTAGTGCTCTTCAATTTCCAGCTCATGTAGCTCCTGGAAGGTTAACCTGGGCCTGAACACTCTTCTCCTTCTCAGTCTAGGCCTATTGTCAGCAGCAGCAGCATTGACCTCAGCATCTAGCACATACAGATGTAGCAGACCTGCAGCAGCCCCTAGCATTCCTTCAGTTAAAATTCTCAAGTTTGTATTCCACTGGTGCATAGTATGGGGGGGATCGGATTATAGGGTGTATGCAACCTTTATAGTGCTCTGCTGTATGTGCAGGCTGTGTGACTGGCTACCTATGTTACATTCCACCTGCCAAGTACATCATTAAGAAGATTTAATGGCCCTACTTTAAGTGAAACAGTGATCATCAGTAATTAATATACCATTGGCTTTTAGATACAATGAGCACAGTGGCGCACTGTGCAAACATGCAGAAACAAGCACCATGAAGGTAAACAAAGCTCAGCAGTCACTCTACACACCCCCCATGTTCAACATGGCCCCGAAGGTAAATAAAGCCTAGCAGCCAGTGTACACACCTGGTGTGCCATGCAAACAGGTGCAGCTGAGCTCCAATGAGCTTATAAGTCTTCAGACATGCCTCCTCTTGATGTCAGCTACCTCTTCTGTGGACATCAACATGGTTGTGTGCCTACATAGAAGGGATGTGCGGACACAGATACACATTTGTGCTACTGTGCACACAACCTGGAAATTACATGGTTCTAGGCCCTACATCATTAGCAACAGCGCCATTCCATCATTGTAGATACTCCACACCGGATCCTATAATACATTTCTGTCGCATGCTATTAAATGTGGTTTTTCCACTCTTTTTTTTATTTTTTCATAACAACATGTTTGTGCACTGTGGCGCCCTGCACAAACATATATAGATCAGTAAGAAAAAAAATATTTTAACTTATTTCCCTTATATTTTTGGACACATGATGTATAGTTTTATTCATATCTTTACACGCTATACCATTTCTGTCCAACTAACTACATTTTTACAGCCCCTGTTGTGTGTCTAAAATCCTGTACACAGAATTTTTCCATGTAAACTATGGACTGCGACACGGGGTCTACTGGGCTATTTGCTTGCTGGATCCCTCTACCTCCCTCATTTGCATGAAATTCACCTGCTTATGAGGTGAATTGCATGCCATGGATACCTTCATGTTGGTGCGCATGTGTGTGTGCCTCCCACCTGTGTTTACTGAATCACAAACCTGCTTACTTTCATTTAAGCAGTGTGCAACAATGCCTACACAGTAAAAAAGACTGTATAGGCTTTATTTAATTCCCCCCAAAGTATGTGATACTCCACTGTATTTTTACCACTGTTTTTATTCTGTTAATACTGGTAATTTTCTTGTTGGAGCTTTTCTCCTTGAGTCTCTGCTGAAAATGGGCTTCTGGCCCAGTCAGACACTACCCGGTAAACAAAGATAAATAAGTAAATATGGTTGATAGTATAACAGGATGCCTATTATTTCTACTCCAGGAAACTTTGGAGTGAGGCAATTGTGTTAATTCCTTGGACAACTATAGACCCATAAGCCTTACCTGTATTTTGGGTAAGTGCTTTGAAAGAATAGTCATAGTGCTGTTAGGTAATAAAGTAACCATGTGTAAATACATTTTCCACATGGAGTTACTTGAAACAGATCATATCTCACAAACCTACTGAATTTCTACCAATATGCTTGGGAAGCTAAGGATCAGGGCTGAGCATTGGATGTAGTTTACATTGGTATGGCAAAGGAAGTTGACACCATCCCTTTTAGTGGAATTATGAGCCTTTTGTCCAAATACAAGGTGAATGGATTTCTAGGGAGGTGGATAGCTAAGTTCCTTGAGAGAAAGAGCAGCAAAATTAGATTAGGTGATACTTATTCTGATAGTTATAAAAATAGGTTAGGTGTTACCCAAGAGTCTGTTATTGGTCCTACACTTTTTTTTCTTTTTTTATGTCTATGTGTTCACTGGTAAAGGCATTGTTATCAGGAACATAGGAGCTATAATAAACTTGGTAAATGACTAATTTAAACTACAGAACTTGTTGGAACAACTTGTGCATTGGGCTAAATTTAACAATATGGAATTTAATTCCAAAAAATAAAGTACTGGGCCTTGGTAATCAAATAATTGTTACCCTTATGAAATTGTCAATCATATTTTAGAGTAGGTAGAGTCTGTGAGAGACACTGGAATGCTGATAGATGAGATATTTTCTTTTAATCCACATATGAATGATGTTATTAAGAAGTGTTATTATGAAATAAAAACAACACTAAAGGCCATCAGCAGCAGGGAAGCTGCAGTATTGCTTCCAATCTGCAAATATGTTAGAACATCTATCTTAGAATATGGAGTGGCTATTTGTATTCAAAATAAGAAAGCTTTAAACAGGTTGTAAAGAACCTAAAGGTGTTTCACAAGGCAGAATTATTCTTTGAAGCCTCTAAGTTTCAGGTGAAGATTAAAAAATATATCTCTGTATTCAGAATCTGCTATAGATTTGTAAAAGTGGATTTAACTTTGATTTTTAAAAGCAATCACAATAATACTTATGGAGCTACAATAGGAATTTAATTTTTTCTCCATATTTTAAATCTAGGAATACAAACACATTTCTAGTAGTTTTATGACTGAATTCTAACTTCCTTGCTATGACTTTTCATACTAGAGCTGGTAAGTGATGGAATTCTTGACCGCTGCATTTAAGAAGCTTGAATTTCTTGGTATTCTTTAAAAAACAACGAGATGCTTGGTAAGGCAAATTGCATTTGACCTTAGATTTAAAGGAAGCAGACACTTTGAAGGCCTAAACCAAATCTCAGAATCCAGACTATTGTATTGGAATGGATGGGTTATTGACAGTTTTTCTATTTCACTTAAAACATATGTTGTCATTCTGGGCTTCCTAACTTCTAATTGTAATAGGATACCTTGAATGGCAGAATATTGTTCCACAGCTCTTGAACTTGCTCTTTGTAGAATAGTAAAAGTACTGGCAGCTTTGAAATATCGAGATTCAAATGCTTGATAAAACAAGATGGGGCCATTGAGCATTTATGGATATAGTTTATGAAGGGTAATTGCCAGATATTTGTGCTGAGTTGCACATTAGTATACTGGATAGAGACATAGAATGCAACAGTATTACCAGGAGTTTTGTTCCTTGCTGCTCTCACCACCAGCATAGAATGCAGATTCATTAAAATGCATACAAATTTCTGTACTTTGACTTTGCCAGTTTGAGTTTATGTACTGTGTGGACTTTATATACATGCTGTGCACTCATGGATTGTATCTTGGGAGTAGCTGTCTAATTGTGACCCACATATTCACTTGTTGATTTATTTACTTAATTACAGATTTACTGCTTTATATGTTCATAGTTATGTACTACGTTAGCTGCCCTTGTGGGCCATTTTAAGCCTAGCCAAATTCCCTTTTGGTGCTTGAATTAACCTATCCAATTTGGTGTTAGATTGGCCTTACCCATCTCATGGTAAGTAATTGTATATTGCCCATAGTGAAAATAACTTGGATCAAATTACAGATAATCTGAGGGTATCCATGTGTGAGAGAAAGAATTTAGAAGCAGACTGTTTATTAGATTAAAGGGGCAGACCTAGGGTAAATGTTCTATTATCCATGCATGGATCCAAGTTGTATTTGAATATGGGCAGGGATGAACTTTATATTATGTGGATGGGGAGTCTCATTCAGAGCTGTGTTATCTTCTGTAAGAAATGCCTATCCCTCTAAACCATTCTGTTGCTGTTGCAGAAGAGGTTTAATCCCTTGACAGAGTATTTTTGATGCCATTTGACTTGCTGATATTTGTTAGATGGTGCCTTGTATGCCAGACACAGGTCACCTTTTAGCAGTTTTTAAGATACTGAGTATAGACCTTGTATCCTTTTTGTCAAGTACCTTTGTGGCTGTTCCAGTTGTTGCATATATCTGAATAGATACATGCCAGAGGAGGCATTATACTCAATGCCTGGCATAATAAGCGCTGAATAAAAGGATCGATGACATCTATAGATTTTTACATAATCCCTTTGTTTATAAGCTGCACAATACAGAAGGGCTTTCTTGCAGCAGTGAACACATGTTGATCAAAAGTTAGATCACTGTTCACATAAGTTCCTAAATCTCGAGCACTCGGGTCAGCTGTTGGGGCTGTATCATTAATGTGTTAGATCACCAGGGTAGATGACCGATGATGCACTTTTTTGGCATTTAGTTTCAATCCATGATTCTGGCACCAGTTATTTGTATGGGGCAAAACTTCCTTCAGGATGACAAACTCACATGGGGATTCAGTGATTGCTCCTAGCTTGTAGTAATCTGCAAACTTACTCAGCCAGAGCCTTTTGTATTGGCTTTTATTTCAGAAAAGTAGATACCAAACAGGAAAGGTCACAGCACTGACCATGGGGGAGTCCACTGGTGACTGGTCTCTTTGTGGAGGTAGCTTACCCTAGTTTAATCTCTTCCATACTATCTGTGAGCCTGTTGGCAATCCAGTGGGTGACACTGTGGTTTATTTGATTTTTCTATTATGCCTGGGTGGGAGATTGTGTCACAAGCCTTACCCAGATTGAGGTATGTGGAGTGTAGTATTTTACTTTCATCCAATACTTTGGTGCCCTATGCAAAATAAGTCCCCCAGGTTGAGTAAGCATGACCTGACCTTTATATATTTATTGATTTGCTTACAGATATATTTACTTAATGAAATGATTTATGTATGTACCTTAATGAGCTTATGAATTTAATTATGTATGTGATGTTCCAAAGATGCCAATACTTTCACTATTTGGCAAAGATGAATTCTGACAGCTTTAGAATGACATTCTGCTATTCAAGATATCCTGTGTCAAAATTAGGAAAGAGCCATTCTGTTCAGTTACAACATCAGATTGTATTTAATACATGTATGGGTGAAAGCTGATAGCAGCTGTATCATTTTCTTATTTCAGATGGGGAATAAT
>NC_056728.1:665315793-665378293 GCF_019279795.1 Protopterus annectens | reverse complement strand
CATTGTTATATACATTTTTTTTCTGGCAGTATATTCTGTCATGCACCTGCATTTGTGTATTGCTTATAAGCAGAAATACACCAACACCTTTGTACAACTCATGAAATGTCTGCTAGTAACTTTATTGCTTTGTCTTTTTGTTTGCTTGTTTGTTAAGCAGATTGATGAACTGCTCTTTCATCAACATTTTTTAGCCCTATCCCAGACCAAAAGGGCAGATATCGCCTGTTCAAAGTATTGCAGTTCTTCAAAAGAAGTTACTGATATCATAGATAAATGACACAGTCTACAATGCTTTTCTGGAACTTGCCAAAGCATTCAACACTATAATTAACGCTTCAATTATTGTCAAATTCTCCAAGCTCACTAATAACCATTACAAAACTCTCTGCATCACTAATTGGCTATCTGAGAAGATCTATCTGATCTGGACAGAAAAACGTGACTGACAGTTTTCCACAAGGATCTACCTCATTCTCTTTGATATAAGAAAGCTGATATAAATGGACTATGGCCAATCACATCTGATGATAACTGCAAAGTCAAGGTGGTTGCCGTAACCCATTCAGATTCTTAAATTCTCTTACTAAATTTTGCTTGATGTACTAATCATGGGCTGACTATCAATGTCAAGAAATGCAGCACAGTGCTTTTTGGAAATGGTAACATGAGGAGGACATGCAAAATTACATACAGGCAGTGACCTAAAGTAAGGGTTGAAACCCTGACAATGAATGGGGAGTGACACATCTTACCACTAAGCCACCATGCTGTCCAAAACATAGTCATGGAATACCTCCTGTGTGATTTGTATTGAAACTGATCATACTATCATGTTTTCACATTTACAATATTAAATTCTGCTTTGCAGTTCTGTTCCAGTATTAATCCTGAAAATATTCTTGGACAAGCAAAACCCAGCAATTTACTTAAATGAGTAATAAAATAAATTAAAAATGACATCAGATTCTGTGGCTAAAAGTTATCCTATTCATAGTGGATGAAACTTAAACTACTGCATAGCAGAAAACAATACAACAACTTTAAGCTGCATAAGAAAATTAATTCCTCTCTTTTATAGTTTTACTTGAAATGATTTGGATATGTATCATACATACATTCTCAAAGTGCTTGCAATAATATGTATTTATCCTTCAAAATACATTCTGTATGCATTGTAGCACTCACATCTATAACAAACAACATATTATTTGATGAACTTACTTACTGCAGAGTAGTAAAAAATGCATATTTACAACAAATTGAAAGATTAGAAATGGAGAAATGAGGAATTCCTGATTTCAGCAAAAGTCAGTGCTGGTAACCCATTAGAAAATTAAAGAAAGATATATACATTTATTTCTCCTTTTTGTGTTTAGCTAAATTTTTTACAAACCAAATGTTTAATCTTTTGTGGAAGCTGTAATAATTATAATAAACGAATGTAGCATTTATTAACAAATAGGAGTTTGCAATGTGGGATTCCAGCACAGAGGAATAATATTGCCTAGGGCAATATATGTTTCAGTCAAAAATTTGCTTTCATTATTACCGAATACAGAAGGGAACATATAAAATAACTTATTGAAAGTCAGGGGCATAGAATACACTTTAATATTTTTCATACAAACACCATTAAAATTCTGTATCATGTAAATCTTGATAAAAAAAATAATAAATATCTGTTTTTAAACAAAATTCACTAAGTCTGCATTACTGTATTAGCTGATTGTAAAAAAAATCCCCTCTATTGTGGTTTAGTAAACATATTGGTGTATGACTGTCCTTGGACTATGGTATATTTATATGGAGATGTAAGGGATTTCATTGCAGACGAGGAGATGTACCCACTTTCTAGAAAAATTTCAGCCCAAAGCAGTTTAGCACTGAATTCACTGAAAGACATTTTGCTGTACTATGCCGCTATAATTTGTAGGTGACACTGTGCATCCTATTTAAGGCTGCTTTGGTTTAATAAGCAAACGGCAATTAATTTGAACTTCATGTAATAAATCTTATTAATGCATATTGCTTGATACAACTGGCAGGTACAGTAGAACAAAGAATGTCATTTTAAGGGAAAAAAAATTACATTTCAGATTCACTTTCTAAAAACATTTTGATAAAAGGCAGCAGGTGGAACATACAAATATTACATTTTCCATTTGCACCACAAATATAATATTTCCTTTTTGTTCTCTGTTCTGCTGTCTCAGAAACACATTTATTTATCCTCTTAATATTGAACTTCAAATCACGATGGACAAAACCAGGATAATTTGAATGGTTTCAGTTCTGTATATGAATCTACGATCTTAAACATTATTTGGCTTTCCTTGAAATGCCAGAATATATTCTACCAAAATTATTCCTATTCATAAATCATATGGCTGACTGCTGCAAGCTCTGCCTCTGTTCATTTCAGATGACAGGGCAGAGTTGAATACTAGTTTAAACATCAAAGAAGAAAGAAAGAAAATAAAGAAAACAAGCAGACATCCCTTTTCAAACATTTATGATGAACAAAATGTCACAGGGAGTTCGCTTTTACTCCAATCATAGCCATCCTTTATTACTTTCTGAAACCTTTTTGTAATTTACATTCTAAATTAAAACAATTTCTCTGTGTTTGTCCACTGTGTACTCCTAATCTTGCTTTTCACTTAGCCTCTGGCAGTAACCACTTATGTACCCATTTCCTCAAAACTATGTTTAATGACTTCACTATCTGGCATTCCAAACTAACCCCCTTCACCACCTTTAAGTAGTGCATTCTTTTTGCAGGAGTATAATGTAGTCTTACATGACCTAGCTCTAAATAAGTTCCAAACAATAAGTCTTAATGTTTTCTCATGGATATCAAAAAAACAGCACTTGAGTGACACACAGCACATGTATTCACTTTTTTAAATGTCTATCTTCATTAAATAGCATCTCGTCACTCCAGTGTTTTATTAATATCATCACTGCAACTATAACTCTTTACACTAGACACCACAGTCAGAAATTGCCAGTTCTTGTAAACATTTATGAGTGATTTGGGGTTCCTCCCTATGGTTTGATGCACTATTTCATCTAGTACTGCAGTCTCTTGATTAAATATCATTGCTTCTTTGCTTTGTATGAAATATCATTTTAACCTTGGTTTGCTTTGAGTTTTTATGGTACAGTATCACTCATTACCTGAGATGTTGATTATTTCTACTAAAATGATAATCATACCTACCACCAGGAAATAGTCAATAGTGGTGCAGTACACTGTGCATGGTGAAATGTACTAGTTTATATCTGTATGGTACCTACCACCAGGAAATAGTCAATAGTGCTTGCGGTATACTGTGCATGGTAAAATGTACTAGTTCACATCTGCATGGTACCTACCACCAGGAAATAGTCAACAGGGCTTGTGGTATAATGTGCATGGTAAAATGTACTAGTTCACATCTGCATATTAACTACCACAAGGAAATAGTCAATAGGGCTTGTGGTATACTGTGCATGGTGAAATGTACTTGTTCACATCTGCATGGTACCTACCATTAGAAAATAGTCAATAGTGCTTGTGGTACACTGTGCATGGTAAAATGTACTAGTTCACGTCTGCATGGTACCTACCATCAGGAAATAGTCAATAGTGCTTATGGTACACTGTGCATGGTAAAATGTACTAATTGACATATGCATGGTACCTACCATAAGGAAATAGTCAGTAGTACTTGTTGCACACTGTGCATGGTGAAATCTTCTAGTTCACATGATGGGACCTACCACCAGGAAATACTCAGTAGTGCTTGTGGTATACTGTGCATGGTGAAATGTATTAGTTCACATCTGCATGGTACCTACCGCCAGGAAATAGTCAATAGTGCTTGTGGTACACTGTGCATGCTGAAATGTACTAGTTCACATCGATGGTAACTACCACCAGGAAATAGTCAGTAGTGCTTGTGGTACACTGTGCATGGTGAAATGTACTAGTTCACACCTGCATGGTACCTAACATCAGGAAATAGTCAGTAGTTCTACTGGTACACTGCATGGTGAAATGTACTAGTTCACATCTGCATGGTACCTTCCATCAGGAAATAGTCAGTAGTGTTTGTGGTGCACTGTGTATTGTGAAATGTACTAGTTCACATCTGCATGCTACATTGCTCTATAGCTGCGCTATTGTATTTGACCTTATGTTACATACAGCTGAAACAGTTAACATAAAATGTATATAATGCTAATTTAGCTTGCTCCAGCTCTATTACTTACATGTAATTTATCTACCCCATTGTTTAAGATTTATTATCGTTTATGATTTGAAAATCCCTTGTTCAGTATGACATATAATGGCACTTCCTTCCTTCTCTGTAACAATTTAATGTTGATACCTCATCCAGGCACCACACTGTTCTGTAATGGTACCACACTGATTTGTACTGGAAGATTAATAAATCTTGTATGCTAGGTTCATATCCAGTTACCATGATGGTGCATCAGTCTCCCAGTAAATTTGGGTTAGGTATATATCCATACAAGACGTTCTATCTGCGAATCAGTTCAGTCTTTTGTAATAATAACATACCAATGTATCACATTTTAATCTGTGATCTGCTCTAATACTAACTCATAAGCAAAATTTAGAAATGATAAAAAACAGGGCTGTATTGTCATCCATATCACATAAATGTTATTACAAGCATTAAATTTGTGTGAGGCTATGAATGCAATTTTACCCCTTAAACTATATTCTTATGATTCTCATACATCTGTGTTTTTCAATTAATTTCATTCCTGGATATAAGACTGATATCAAATGTGCAAGTGGTTTGAAAGCAAAACAAAGATTATGACGTGTTTCATATTTTAACTTCTCTGTCAACACAGTGTTTTCTTTTGATTACATGCATAAAATGATGTCAAGTTAGGTACTGTTAATGATTTATATACATCAGCAAAGCATTCTGGATAATCAAGACCGATACACATCTTTAGATGGACAGCTATTTACTTGCATTATAGTTTCACTAGGAGGTAAAAATATTAATTAATTTTCAATGAAAGGTGCTCCACTTGTGCAGCATAGATGACAAATTGATTTACTAGGATATAAAACCATTCTGCTGCTGCATTTGGTACAGAAAATGTTAGCTGATACACTAATGTTAGCAGTGAGGCATTGTGGTTTCAGTCTTTTATGGTGTAATGTCAGCAGGTTTTAGCTTCAAGAAAATTTCCTATGTGAGGTGCTCATCATATGTTCACAGGTTCATAGGTTGTTACTAGACCATTACTTGGTTAACAGGTAAAAAATGCACTCTCCAAAGCTAGGAATACAGCATCCATGGGACCAGATCACATCCAGGGCTGTGTACTACATGAACTACAAAATTAACTGGCACCTCACCTAAGTGTCATGTTTAATCATAGCCTCACGTCAGGTTTCATGCCCACTGAGTGGCGCAGAGCTACAGTTATCCAACTCCACAAGGGGGGATCCACCTTGGATCCCAGAAACTACTGTCCCATCAGTCTGATGAGCTTTATCTGCAAGGCCATGGAGCGTATTATCATGGAACTTATAAACAAAGACATTGGCAACCTTCAAACACTGGACCCCACCCAGTTTGGGTTCATGAAGGGCCGATCTTGTCTCCTGAACCTGATTGACTTCTTCGAGTCAGTCTCCAGAGTCATGGACAAGGGTAAGGTGGTCTACACAGTCTATCTAAACCTCGCAAAGGCCTTCGACACCATCCCCCACTCTGGAATCATAGATAAACTTACTAAGCTGAGCATTAATCCCTACATCACCCAATGGGTTACCAACTGGCTTACTGACAGAACCCACACTGTAAATGTAGCTGACTCCAAATTCAGCTCCAGACAAGTGACAAGTGGAGTACCTCAGAGTTCAGTCCTAGGACCGCTCTTGTTTGGTATCTATTTCTCTGAAGTACAGGCCAACACTAAGGGACTCTGGCTAACAAAGTTCGCAGATGACTGCAAACTGGGAGCCATTACTGAATCCCCAAATGATATGGATACTCTACAAAAGGGAGAAACAGATGCTTGGTGCCAGAGCCATGGGCTCAAGCTCAATGCCAAGAAATGTATAGTTATCCCCTTTGGGAAAAAACATGTACCCATGAATTGCCACATAATTGGCAGTACACTAAACACCGAAAGTGTGATAAGAGACTTAGGGACACAGGTGGACAGTGGTCTCACTTTCGATAACCACATTGCCACAACAGTCACAAAATCCTTCTATGTGGCACACCTCATCACTAAGGGCTTTTCATCCAGAAAAAAGGATGTCATTGTCCCACTGTACTCATCCCTCATTAGACCCATTATAGAATACAATGCCCCATTTGGTATGTACCTCTCAAGACATCTGCAACAACTGGAAAGGCCGCAGAAATACCTCACTAAAAGAATCACAGGCCTAAAGCAGATGTCCTATGCTGACTGCCTTAAAAAACTCCAGCTATACTCTGTTGCATATCGTCTACTCAGAGGTGATCTCTTCTTAACATACAAGGCCATGTCAAACCCAGAGCTGTTGGACATGCTACACTTAAAGAAATCCCAATCCCTCGGAGCCACACACTCCAGGGATCTAAATCTTGTCATCACAATAAACAAAACATGCTGGAGGGATAGGATCCTTACCCAGAGTCTCCCCAGACTCTGGAATAGACTGCCCATACATGTCAAGCGGAGTGCCTCTTTGGTCCTTTTCAAAAGGAACCTTGACGATTGGATGGGAGAAAGGAAATTCACCCCAGGGATCACGTCAGTTGCCCTGCTAGACAGGGGTCCAGGGAAATAAATAGTGTGGGAAGAAATAGCCAGGGAATTGTATGGCTAGGCTTGTATAGGCCCTAGGGCTGATAGCCTAGTACCAATCTATGAACCTATGAACCTATGTTAATATCTTATCAACAAAATTAGGCTAAAGGGTTCATTGCAAATCAACAAAATTAATTGAAAAATAGCAATCAAATCAAATTCTGAAAACATTGATATGGTGTATGAGAGAGCATTACTGTCACCACTAAGGATTATTTATTTATATTTGCTATGGAAAGTGTGACAAAACATTTTAAATATTATTCTAAATATCTGATGGAATTTAAGAACCTTATATATGCTTTAAGCAAATAGAGTAAAAAAGTTGCATTAGGTGAGTAAAAAGACAATTAAGAATTTGGTTGCCTTTACTATACAACATGCTTAAAGTGTACTGCTCATGTTCTAAAGCAAGTGTAAGCAACAAATCTTTGGATTTGAATATATCATACATACCATATGCTTATACAATTTGATGCAAAAAAGGTATTTTTTTGCATTTTATTTTGTTGTTAAAAAATAGCCCCCAAAATGTTTTTAATTACTGTATAGACCACTGTGTTTAAATGTTAATTACATGAAAGTAGAATGCTTCTTAGAAGGCTAGGTTGTCAACTAGTTCTTGGAGATCGAGTACCTCATATTAAAGATTAGCACGCAATGATGCTGGAGTGAAACCACAAGGTAAACAAGATCAGCTTCTTTATAGAGGTAAGTTTTTTGTGATTGCCCATAATGTTTTGCAGTTGGATGTAAATCATTGCTCAGTGCTTACCATGACACTGAGTAATAGAACTCAATCAAAAATCAGTACCTAATCTCTGAACACTGTGCTGAAACTACAAGAAAAAGGAAAAAAAAGACATGGAAAAATGAGTCAAAGCTGGCAAAAGAGGGGAAAAGTAAAAGCAGATAAAGGAGAAGTAAAAGAAAAGAAAAGAAAAGAACAAAATAGCTGCAAAAGGCATGGGAGAAGTAGGGGAGAAATTGTAACGAGGAAGCCAGAAAGACAATATGGGAAGGTAGGCAGAAGGAATCACGACATCTAAATATCTGTTAATGGAAAGTGACAAAAGAAAACATACAACATTGATTAAAACTGAGAGCTGCTGACTAACTATAATACATGCACATGACTGCTTAAAGTAGCATGTTACAAAACATTGTAGTAAACATGTAAGTAAATTTAAAGCTGGTCAGTGTAGCAAAAGAATATTAAAGGTAGGACAAACTTCAGCACAAAATTCCACTTGGTAAAATTCAGCAGGCATGTGAATGTAAATAAAAAAGGTGTAGAAAGAGGGCTAGCAATGTGGAGCAATGCAGGTGGTTTGAAAAATAAAAGGGGGCAAATGATGGATAAAGTAAATGGAGAGAAAATGGCATATGATTTGGTAAAACATGAAGAGAACAGAATCTACAAATACATAGCAGAGAACAGAGTGGAAACAATCCCAAAAATGCAAGAATAATTGTTGTCATGAAGGAAGTAGCTATCTAATGAGACTGCAAGGGAGGAAAATTTGCAGAGTGAAAGCAAAACCAAAATGCTGAGATCTAAGGCTATAAGAGAAGAGAAAAAAAGACACGAGAAGGACACAAAGGTAAGTAATAAGGAACTGAAAGAGAAGAGAATGATTCTAACAAGCAGAAAAGAGGGAGGAAAGATGGAACACAAACACAACAACAATAATAATGTTTATGATGATGATGGTGATGATAATAATAATAATAATAATAATGATGATGTCTAAACACTTGCAGCTTGACCTGACATCAACTAAGCAAGAGTATTGATGAAAGAAACATTATTCAATGAAGATAAATAATCAAATTGCAACAGATAATGGAGAAAATATAGCTGATGACAGAAGTGGAAAGGAAAGGGGCCAGTGTGGGGTAGAAGAGGCAGAGAGAAATGTGAAATATAAGGATAAGAAAAGAGAAAAATAATATGACAGAAGGGATACTAAAGAGGGATCCGTATCATTTCAGCAGAAAATCAGTTCATTGAATGGCATTTTTAGTGCAATTACATCAAACATGCCATTCATCAAACTGTTCATACTGAGATCCTGGTACAGTGATGATTGGGACATTTGCCCATTTCCCACTGTAGTGTGATCTCAGAGTTGATATATATAACTAGCAGGGAGTATGGGAGGCACCACCCCCCCACATGAGGGGAATTCAATGAATGGCATTTCACTGAAGTGACATAGAGCCATTATAGAGACGATATGATAAGAGGAAAGGAGAAAACAGTGGCTGCTACTTGGTTCACTATTCATACTTTCACTAAGCATTGCCAGTGGTTGGAGAATACATAAAAAACAAGAAGGCATAACCAGAAAAATCAGAGTGGAGGGGATGGAAATGCGAAATACCCAGAAAATGAAAGCGTAGCCCTCACTGAACTTATTACTATAAATGAAGACCTGGCAAGAAGGACAAGAAGAAGACGTGGAGAAGAAGGAGAACAATGTTAGGGTGCTGAAATTTAAAAACATCATTTTATTTTCATTTGAAATGATTCTCATAGCAGGGAATGTACATAGGACAGTCAGGGGTATATTAGTGCAGTATTTGAAAGATTATGCTTCCAGAAATAATTGAATGCAATGAGAAGAAGACAATGGTGGTAAGAAATTTAGGGAAAACTGTGAACTATAGAAAAGGAGTAAGGCTTATACTGAATCTTGTGGCAAATTTCCTGGGGGAGGAGATATACAAGACGGTGGAGAAAACAAAAAAGAAAAACTGTAAGGGGATGCAAAAAAAAAAAACAGATTTCAGAACAAAATGAAAATGAAAGCCAGCACGGTGATGGGAAGATGAAAAACATAATAAAAACGTTGATAAGTCAAAAAATAAGATGCATATTTAGATGTGTTCTAAGAGGAGAAAGGGAACACATGAACAAAAATACCCAAAAAGTCATATAGTAGGCACATATAGAAGGGAATACCCTCTAAGGAAGTATGATGTCAAAAATAATGGAGATAGGAAAAGGCCTAAGAAGATGGGGGCATTCATTTTTGAAAACTGTATCATGCCACGCAACACATATGTCAGTGGATGTGGGGGAGGGTAATAAAAAAATAGACTGGGAAACATTAGGACCTGGGGAATAAGAGAAGGAAAAGAAAAAAGGGAAAAAGAATAAAGCAGGCTATAAAAAGAGAAACATGGAGAGTCTAGGGAATTGCAACACACAGAGAAATAAATAATGTTTGAAAGGAGAATTATGTGAGAAAAAGGTATTGCAGGCAGTGAAAGGTAGAAGAAAAAAGTGCTGAAAAAGATGGAATATAAAAGCTAGATCAAGTGCTAACAGATGATTGACTATATGGTATGACAACAAAGAGAAGAGAAGAATTTGAAGAGATGTGTGAAGGGGTAGATGTAAGTTGATAAGAACATAAATATAAAACCTGACTAAGGAAATGTGATTATAGATATGTAGAACAGGAAAGGTAAAATCACTGCAAAGGGTGATGTCAATTAGGAAGTGGGAGGGGGGGAGGGATGATACACAGAGATGTAGCAAATAGGGAAAGAAGACTAGTTGAATACATTAGGAGCAAGTGTGAACAGACACATGGCTAAGAAGGAAACCAGAATGAGTAAAAAAAACTGTAAGAATGGTAACATCATATATAGCTACGACTCTTACAACCAATGTGAGATCAGTGACTCACAAATAATACATCAAAGATTCAGTTCCTTGGGGACTATCGTTTTTTTTTTTTTTTTTTTTAATTTGACAGGCAGATAAACACTATTCTAAGATATGTTTCATGTATCTTTGCAAGCATTTATCTTCTCACTTTATTTGGCACTACTATTTTGTCAGCTTTGATCATTTAGCCATTGGCACAACTTATTACTTCCTTGAAAGAAAAAAAATAAGACTGAATTGTAACAAAACGCTGGGGAACAAAACTATAAAATATACCTCACAACATTTAGAATCTCATGGCTTCTAAGGCTTCCATTCTAAAAGCTTAAGTCGTTGCTTTTCTTCACATTATGACACTGCAGTCGTGGCCATTTAAGGAGTGGTGAGAGGATGCAGGAAGAAAATGAAGACTATGAATTTTTTTTCTTTAGCCACAATTTCTGTTTGGGACATATTTGTCTCAAAATGACTGAAAAAAGCTCTAAAATTCAACTCAGACCATGTGGAACCCAATGGCTTCTGGTGAGGGGGTGCTGAGGCCTCTGGCTTAATTTGATTGCTTTCTCCTCATTTATTATAGAGTATTTGTGAACAGTTATGATATATTGAACCAATGCAGGAAAAAGAACCTGAAAAGTACAACAAAGTATGAGAAAACAAGGCAAAAGTAAACTAAATGGTGTGACAAGGCCAGGATAAGGGGAAAATAGAGGGCATAGTGGGATGATACAAATGTTTAATTTCACCAAAAGCCAGAATCAAAATATTCTGCACTGTGAGGGACTGCCTTATTTAAGTATATCACACAGCTTATCAACATGGTCTGCTACTAAAGCATTTCATAACACTGTAACATCAGGATAAGAAAAAAGAATGAACGTTGCTTGTTTCTGTCATATTTCTGGAATACAACAATCCTTTTGATTCTGTCTTTATTAACTACAACATATCATATACCTGATTGCATAATAGTGCTAAATATGCCCATGCAGACACTTCAACCTGTTTGGCTAATGGCTTTGTCTCCAATGAGTAACACACTGCAGTGGTGATGTTCCTTGATAAGGGTGGCCTTGCAACAGACTGGGGTAGTTAAAATCCTATCAGCCTAAGAAAGCCTCATATGCAAAAGTATGGGGTGTATCATAACTGACCTCAAAAACTGTGATATCAAGACTATTTAGTGAAAGGCAGATGGCTTTAGTGGTTAAATGTCACATTATTGAGCCTGCTTAAAAATATTCTCAAATATCTGTGCCCCAATTGTGATACTACCTATAGTATTTAAGACTATATACTTACTTTGCTTGTCACTTGTAATATTCTTTGTTTTGATTAACAAGTTAGACTATGTCATGTTTGCACTTATATGTAATAATTATACACTGGAATGATTTTTAGCCTGTTAATATTTGAAAATATTTTTGAACAGGTTTAATAATGTGGCATTTAACCAAGCAATTAGGCAGTAAATGTAATTTCTACAGTTTACCTGTAAGCAAATGCTACTCAAGAGGAGTATGTAATATCCTTCTAAACTGGAGATCATATTTTGAACATTTAACATTTTCAAGTAGGTTCCTGTTAGCAGCTGGACATATATACTGTAAAGCACTGTATAACTGCATTGACTCAGGCGTACCTGATAGGACCAAAACAAGCTCCTCAAAGAAGAACAAGTCTGCCTGGGGGACAACTGACATTAACAAGCTTTACAATAAGAGGAAGAAATTGCTGTCTAAGAGTAAGAGGGAGTAAGCCCTAAACTGGAAACACTCCCTCCTCAGCTTAAACTAGCAAATAAGACTTCTTGTGAAGGCCTCCAAAGAAAACTATGAATCCAAATGAGCATCCTCAACTAAGGACAACCATAAGGTGTTCTTTAGTTGCATCCGTAACCTAAAAGGAAAGGCCCAGATATATGCCAAATTGGTAGTTAATAATACCACATATACTAAGACTGTGGACATAGCTAACCTGTTGGCTGACAGGTTCTGTGAAAATTTCACTCCCCTGTCCCCACCACATGTACCCCATGACATCCCTACCACCTGTCCTGTTACCTTGTATCTCTAAAGAGCAGGTTGTAAAAGCCTTCTATAAGGCCAAAAACACACCATCTATGGGACCTGATAACATACATGGGCTTCAGCAAGAATTAGCAACACCATTGGGTACTCTTTTCAATCATATTCTAACCACTGGCTTCATCCTAGCTGAATGGAAAATGGCCACCTTTATTTCCTTGCACAAAGGTGGTGCTTCCACTGAGCCCTGGAACTATAGACCTATTAATCTGACTAGCCTTATCTGCAAGGTCATGGAGCGAATCATCATGGACTTTATCAACAAAGATATAGGTAATCTGCAAATACTTGACCCTACTCAGTTTGGATTTGTCAAATGGAAATCATGCCTGTTAAACCTGATAGATTTCTTCCAGATAGTCACCAAGGATGTGGATGAGTGGAAATCTGTGCATACAGCCTATCTAGACCTAGCCAAGGCATTTTACACAATCCCCCATGCAGGCATCATTGACCGACTCACCCAGCTAGGTATGAACCCTTATATCATTAGATGGGTCAATAACTGGCTCACTGATAGAACCCATATAGCCAAAATAGGGGAATCCATCTCCAACAGCAGACCTGTAATGAGTGGTGCTCCACAGGGATAAGTCCTGGGACCTCTACTGTCTGGAATCTATTTCTCTGAAGTACAAGCTAAAACTAAAGGTCTGTGGTTGACAAAGTTTGCTGATGACTGCAAACTGGGAGCAGTTATAGAATCTCCAAATTATGTCAACATCCTACAAGAGGGTCTTACACAAACAAATGATTGGTGCCAAAGTCATGGCCTTAAACTTAATGCAAAAACATGTATTATCATCCCTTTCAGTAAGAGCGATGTTCCTGCTAACTAACACATCAACTGCAACACCTTAAGTATGCATTCAGTGGTGACAGACCTGGGCACACAGGTTGACAGCAACCTTACCTTTGATCACCATATCTCCACAGTGGTAAGAAGGGCATTCTATACTGATCATCTCATAAGTAAGGGCATTGCCTCCAGAAAAAAAAGAAGTTATAATCTCCCTGTACTCTTCCCTCATCAGGCCAATAATTGAGTACATTGACCCTTTTGGTAGGTACCTTTCCAAGCACCTGCAGCAATTGGAGAGACCACAAAGGTCCCTGACAAGGAAAATTCAAGGTCTTTAGCATCTGCCCTATGTGGATCATCTGAAATCACTGTCACATTATTCTGTTTTGTACAGACTACTCAGAAGCGATCTCTGTCTTGCATGCAAGGCAATCTCTGACCCTGCTTTATTGGAAGTGCTGCATATTCATAAGTCAAATGGTACACAGGTTGCTCACTCTAAAAACCTTAACCTGGTGTGTGACATTAATAGAACCTGCTGGAAGGACAGGTTTGTTTCCCACAGGTTACCACTCCCTTGTAACAGACTCCCACTTCATGTCAAACAGAGCACCTCATTGGCGCTCTTCAAATGCAGTCTGGACGACTGGATGGATAACTGTAATTCATCCCAGGTGTTGCACCTGTGTCCCTCTTGGACAGGGACAATAGGTGTTTATCATGGAAATAAGGGTAGAACTTGGCTAGGCTTGTAGGGACCCTAAGGCCATTAGCCTAGTAACTTCCTATGATCCTATGATGCTATTAGTACTCTTACTTAGGTTTTTGATTGTTTCTTTTTCATTCACTGATATTGTTAACTTCTTTGAAATATAACCTTTTTCATGTGTGTGTGTGTGTGTGTGTGTGTGTGTGTGTGTGTGTGTGTCTGTGTGTGTGTGTGTGTGTGTGTGTGTGTGTGTGTGTGTGTGTGTGTGTGTGTGTGCATGTGCAACTTTCAAGAACTATAAATCATTTCAGAAAACAGCACGTTCATAAATGTAAATAGAATGTGAATCCATCTGCTTTTACCATCACCCAACACACATGCAACATGTGTCATTATGTGTTCTTTCTCCAGTTCAAGGATAGTGTATATTTTTCTTAATATCTAAACATGAAGTATTTTTTTGACAAATGCACTGAACCCATGCTATGAAAGCTGTATTGTGTTCTGAGAGATGTTTTCAGCAGTGATGTCAAAATGCAGATGAGCTGCATTATAAAACTAGATATTTGTAAAAGTGGATGAAAATCTAATTTAGGGGATGTACATTATTTTGGGCAAAGACATTGTTATTTTCTTTTTGGATAAATATTACAACTTTTAAACCATATATTTGAGCACTGTCTTATCATACCTCTCAACCATACAGAATTCCTCGGTATTTACTGGATTTGAGTGCAAACTAATGGGGTGCCATGAATTCCCAAGTGGCCTTCAATTCCCGAATTTCCTGTTTTTTTTTCAAATTTTTTCCCAGAGTTGTTGCTGATGTCATCATGTGCAGGGGTATGTGCAATAGCATCAGCTTTGTGATGCAGATTGACAGCCAGTCAGAATTTGGCACCTATGTCTCTGATGCAAACAGGTAACATGTAAATGGTTCATCTCCCAGGCCCATGCTTACACTTATCAAGAGTATCAGAACTTGTCAGAGATTTGGGATGCGTGGCTAGGCTTACAAAGGACCTTGTGGTCATTAGCCTAGTAAACACCTATTAACTTATGAACCTAGATATAAGTATGTATATATGTGTGTATATGTATGTGCATATATAACAGATAACCACCATACTTCTCCCCTCCAACATTACAGTATTTCACACAGAAGTGAGTCCCGCTGCCATTTTTTTATTATTATTTACTATAGTGATATAACAGAAATACAGGACTAGATGTCTACATTGTTATTTGTCACTGTACCCATCAAAATGAATAACAGATACACAGTGATTTTGTAATTACTTAGAGTGTACAGCACCAATCACAATAAAAAATGCAAATTAAGTATGTCCCAGTGTTCCAGTCACTGTCACTGAATGTGATGTGTTTATGTGCTCTTGGATCATTGCCTTCACTGTAATTTACATGACTTTTTTGGGTCTATATTACATCATCGAACTCACAGGAGTTCGAATGATATAATATTGAACCATGAAGCTCGAAACCCAAGATTAAGAAAACACAGAACAGTGTTTTTTTCTGGTACAAAATAAAAAAAATGTATACTTTAAACTTAAACTAATGTGGGGCCACACCCTCCAACGTGGAGGGCTGTGCCCCCCCACACCCCCTACTTAAATATACCAGCTCCGAGATCGCACCACAGTGGAGGAAATAGCAAAGCCGCGAAAACGGCCTACCAATTTTTTTCCCTGGGAAAAAAATCGGTGTGCCATGGCTTCACTATTTTCAGATTTCGAACATTTGGGTTCGATATTACAACATTCAGACTCCTGTGAGTTTGACGTTGTAATACAAACCCTACTTTTTTATGGTAAATTGAAAAATATGTATTACTTGTTACTTGAATGTATAACTTAGATCTGATGAAGCTCTGACAAGAGTGAAAGCACTCATCTTTTGTTTTTACCCAATAAACAGTGGGCTGTTTTTAATAAGAATGCAAGGTAATCATTAACATGGATCCTAAATTAGTATTTATGACAACCATTTATCTGAGCACGTCATATGCTATTTTCATTCCTGTACATCTGGTTTTCCTATTTTTTGTTTTGTACTTCCTTAAGGAAAGTGTTTACTACCCTTAAGGCTGGAAAACTACTTTCCTCAGTACTAGATTCCATTGCCTGATTATATCTATTTATATATCTATAGATATTGATATAGATATAGATATAGATATAGATATAGATATAGATATAGATATAGATATAGATATATACATAAACTTCACTCCCCTGTCCCTGCCATACATAGCCCATGACGTCCCTATAACTTGTCCAATACATTTTAACTCTAAAGAGCAGGTTGTAAACACCCTTTCTAAGGCCAAAAACACAGCATCTATGGGACCTGATAACATCCCAGGCTGTGCCCTACATTGGCTCCAATGAGAATTAGCAGCATCACTGGGCACTCATTTCAGTCATAGTCTAAGCACCGGTTTCTTCCCAACTGAATGGAAAATGGCCACCATTATCCCCTTGTACAAAGGTGGTGCTTCCCCTGACCCTAGGAACTGTAGAACTATTAGCCTGACTATCCTTATCTGCAAGGCCATGGAGCAAATCATCATGGACCTTATCAACAGAAATATAGGTAATCTCCAAACACTTGATCCTACTCAGTTTGGATTTGTCAAATGGAGATCATGCCTGTTAAACCTGATGGACTTCTTCCAAGCAGTTACCAAGGCCCTGGACAAGGGGAAATCTCTGCATACAGCCTACCTAGACTTAGCCAAGGCTTCTGACATTATCCCCCAATCAGGCAATATTACCAAACTTACCCAGCTAGGTATCAACCCTTATAGGTCACTAACTAGTTCACTGATAAATCCCGTATAGTCAATATAGAGGAATCCACCTCCAACAGCAGACCTGTAACCAGTGGTGTTCCACAAGGATTAGTCCTGGGACTGCTACTGTTTCAAATCTATTTTTCCAAAGTGCAAGCAAAAACTAAAGGTCTGTGGCTGACAAAGTTTGCTGATGACTGCAAACTGGGAGCAGTCATAGAATCTCCAAACAATGCCAACATAACACAAGAGGCTGTTACACAAACAAATGATTGGTGCCAAATTCATGGCCTAAAACTCAAAGCAAAATATGTATTATCATCCCTTTCATTAATTGTGATTTTCCTTCTAACTACCACATCAACAGCAACACCCTAAGTATGTGCTCTGTGGTGAGAGACTTGGGCGCACAGGTTGACAGCAACCTTACCTTAGATCACCATGTCTCCACAGTGGTAATAAGGGCATTCTATATTGCTCATCTTATAAGTAAGGGCATTGTCTCCAGAAAAAAATAAGTTATAACCTCCCTGTGTTCTTCCCTCATCAGGCCAATATAAGCACCTGCTGCAATTGAAGAGACCACAAAGGTGTCTGTCCTATCTAGATCATCTGTAATCACTGTCACTTTATTCTGTTTCATACAGACTACTCAGAGGCAATCTCTACCTTGCAGATAAGCAGACTCTGACCATGCTTTATTGGAAATTCTGCATATTCGCAAGTCAAATTGTACATGGGTTACTTGCTCTAAAAACCTTGACCTGGTATGTGATATTAATAGAACCTGCTAGAGAGACAGATTTGTCTCCCAGAGGTTACCACATCTTTGGAACAGACTTCCAGTTTATGTCAAACAGAGCACCTCATTGGGCTTTTTCAAATGCATATTGGATGGGTAACCATAAATTCACCCTGGGGGTTCCACCTGTGTCCCTCTTTGATAGGGGCAATAGGTGGTGATTGTGAAAATAAGGATAGAACTTGGCTAGGCTTATAAGGGCACTAGGGTGATTAGACTAGTAACTTCCTATGATCCGATATATATATATATATAGACATATGTAGATATAGATAGATAGATAGATATATATAAATATATATATAGATATATATATTCAATCTCTCTCTCTCTACACACACACACATATATATATATATATATATATATATATATATATATATAAATAAAGATATATAATATATATATATATATATATATATATATATATATAGATAGATATAGATATTGATAGATAGATATATACATATGGAAAAATCCTCCCACCCTGTCAACAAAATAGTTATTTGTGGTGCAGGCAAACTTGCTACCATAACCACAGCATCCCTGCCCCCACAATATTATACTATTGCTCTCCCATCAGTGAGACCTCCCACAACAATGCATCCCATGCATTACCATAATACGCTAATATCCTGAGACCTCCCACAGCAATGCATTGCATGTGTTACCATAATCTGCTAATATCCTGAGACCTCCCACAGCAATGCATTCCATGTATTGCCATAATATACTAATATCCTTTACCCCACCATTATACATAATGAATGAAAAAAATTATGAATCATATTAGGTATGTGAGTGAAGCACAGCACTGCAGGGAACAGCCAGTAAAGAACATATATCAGGCATGGCCGTAACTTACAAAGTTGTTAGTCCCTGCTGTGCTGAGCAGTGCTTTCATATTGCTGAGTGATTTATTGTGTGTTACCTGCCTTTACAAGGATACATATCTATGCATCTCTGTGATGACAGGCTGTATATGATACACAGTAAGCAGAATGCATTTATGCAACTGTGCACTGTCTTTATGAATGCCCCAGTCCAAAGAGATAGAGAGAGACAGATACAAATAAATATTTATGTTAAAGGAATGAACATCTACTATAGTCTAACCTTTTCAAAACACAGTACTTTGAAGGCCTTTCATAATGATTATTAGTTTGAATTGCGCAATGACTTATTCCATTAATGTAACAGATAACTTCATATTAAACTGCCATGTGTCCAAACTATATAGTTATAAACATCCAAGAAGCAGAGTGTGATTAAGTACACATGCATTTGTAACAATTTTAAGAAGCAAATGAGTATGAAATTAAGGGCTATAAAAGCAATGCTAATGGATAAGAAACTGCAGTGACCCAAAAAGATACCCATTTGATTCCTCTGAACTCAAACATTTAGAAATTCTAACTTACTGTTAAGAGCAACTGGCCAAGAATATCAGAAAGTATGTAGGATGCAACAATTAATAAATATTGGATTAAGCTGAAGCTTTATACCTTACAGTTGCACTGCATGACGATCTACCTAAATACCTAGGTGAGAAGAAAGGAATATATGCAAGTGCCCATGAAACACAGGTTGAAGGGCTTTGATAGTTTGACATAAGACGTACAATTTATTTTTACTTGTTTAGAATATGACCTAGTCTCCAGTGACAGCAGAGGAAGTGAAGCATGTGTATTTTGTCATTCCACAGCAGATGATAAATTGCTCTTTGCTTGGTATGCCATTTTATGCTTAACTTGTTGTCCAGTAGTAATAAAATGTATGTCTGCAGTTTATTTTCAAGTGCTTCATTTTCTAATATTACACGTCATTTTCTTGTAACACTGAGCTTTATAAAACCGGAAATTGTTAAATGTAAGATGGTACATAAGCTGAGACTGAGAATCTATGTTACTGTCAGTACTGTGTGGACATAACTGCAATGTTCAGCAGCTTGACAGAGATATAATGCTACAGAAATAACAAGATACAGTGACTTTGAGCAACCTGTATTGAACAGATCATTATCATACATGTAAATTGAAAACTGCTCATTTACCGGTAACTGTGCTAGTGTTCATGCTACCACCCATACAATGCAGTTTCAGGAGCACTTGCAAACATGCGCACATACACATACCCACATGAAAACAGATGCACACACACACACACACACACACACACACACACACACACACACACACACACACACACACACACACACAAACATTCAAATATACACAGACATATATGCTCTTTCTCTCACACACACACACACACACACACACACACACACACACACACACACACACACACACACACAAAAACACACACGTATAAACACGACCAGACAGTTGCAATCATGCCCCTACATAAACACACAAAAACACAGTCATAAATACATTCAAATGGACACAGACACACATGATCATACAAACAGATACACACACACACACACACACACACACACACACACACACACACACACACACACACACACACACACACACACACACACACACACACACACACACACACACACGTACAACTATGCAGCACTTTCCTCCTGCTCGGCTATCAGTCCTGCTCCTGCTGTAGGAATGAATAGCTGTACACTTTCTCAAACTTTGCATTGTGCACCCCTAACAGCAGGGTAGATCTATTCTTCAAATAACCTGACCTTGCTATTCCAGTCCTGACAAGCAGTTTATGGGAAGCACAAATGGCAGTACTGCACCTCCGTGCAGTGTTTGTCAGTGAGACTGAAGGAGCGCTACAGATTGAAGCCTTCTTTTCATTGTAGCCCTACAGCAGCCTCTGAATTACTATAACAAAACACACTGAAGAATCCTACTACAGTCATGATTATTCAATGTGTTGTGCATGTTTAAATCCTAGCCCTAATATTCTTTGAATAATTACTAAAATGTTAACATTTTTATCTTTTTTCATAAATGTTTAAAAATATGTTGTAAACAAGGTTGACATATAAGCTAACATCTGACATTTTCAATATGAAGAAAAGAGAAAATGCCTGAAATGGACAGCATTCACCATGTCTTCCTCTTCCAGCCTCATTATTCTTCTGTTATATAAGCAAGCAATACCACACACCCATGGGTGGGTCATTGTGATTAGAGAATGACCTATCTGTTAAAATGTTTTGCACTTGTTTTTTTATTTATTTATTTTTTAATTACTATATATTTTAAAATATATTTGAGGTGAAACATTTACTCCTCCTAATGTTTCAAACTTGCTACAATTTATATCCTTTTAAATTTATATCCTTTTAAATTTCTAGTCTCCCACCAGGACAAAAGTGCTCTTCAGTAATTACATTCTGCTTGCTGAGCACACTCAAGCAAATCTGCAGTTTGCGGCTACCACTCCACCCATACAGTATAAGAAGCAATCAGTACTGCAAACTAAACAAGGATATACATTTTGAGCCTCAAGAGCAGGGTCAGTTCACCCAGGCATTCTACTTAGCACACTCCAGCAAATCTGCAGTCTGCGGCTACCACTCCACCCATACAGTATAAGAAGCAATCAGTACTGCAAACTAAACAAGGATATACATTTTGAGCCTCAACAGCAGGAGCACACTCAAGCAAATCTGCAGTCTGCGGCTACCACTCCACCCATACATTATAAGAAGGAATCAGTACTGCAAACTAAACAAGGATATACATTTTGAGCCTCAAGAGCAGGAGCCACTCAAGCAAATCTGCAGTCTGCAGCTACCACTCCACCCATACAGTATAAGAAGAAATCAGTAATGTAAACTAAACAAGGATATACATTTTGAGCCTCAAGAGCAGGAGCACACTCAAGCAAATCTGCAGTCTGCAGCTACCACTCCACCCATACAGTATAAGAAGGAATCAGTACTGCAAACTAAACAAGGATATATATTTTGAGCCTCAAGACCACGAGCACACTTCAGCAAATCTGCAGTCTGCGGCTACCACTCCACCCATACAGTATAAGAAGGAATCAGTACTGCAAACTAAACAAGGATATACATTTTCAGCCTCAAGAGCAGGGTCAGTCCACCCAGGCATTCTACTTAGCACACTCCAGCAAATCTGCAGTCTGCGGCTACCACTCCACCCATACAGTATAAGAAGCAATCAGTACTACAAACAAAACAATGATATACATTTTGAGCCTCAAGAGCAGGAGCCACTCAAGCAAATCTGCAGTCTGCGGCTACCACTCCACCCATACATTATAAGAAGGAATCAGTACTGCAAACTAAACAAGGATATACATTTTGAGCCTCAAGAGCAGGAGCCACTCGAGCAAATCTGCAGTCTGCAGCTACCACTCCACCCATACAGTATAAGAAGGAATCAGTAATGTAAACTAAACAAGGATATACATTTTGAGCCTCAAGAGCAGGAGCCACTTAAGCAAATCAGCAGACTGCAGCTACCACTCCACCCATACAGTATAAGAAGGAATCAGTACTGCAAAATAAACAAGGATATATATTTTGAGCCTCAAGACCATGAGCACACTCAAGCAAATCTGCAGTCTGCGGCTACCACTCCACCCATACAGTATAAGAAAGAATCAGTACTGCAAACTAAACAAGGATATACATTTTGTGCCTTAAGAGCAGGGTCAGTCCACCCTGGCATTCTACTTAGCTCACTCCAACAAATCTGCAGTCTGTGGCTACCACTCCACCCATACAGTATAAAAAGGAATCAGTACTGCAAACTAAACAAGGATGTACATTTTGAGCCTCAAGAGCAGGAGCACACTCAAGCAAATCTGCAGTCTGCGGCTACCACTCCACCCATACAGTATAAGAAGGAATCAGTACTGCAAACTAAACAAGGATGTACATTTTGAGCCTCAAGAGCAGGAACCACTCAAGCAAATCTGCAGTCTGTGGCTAGCACTCCACCTATATAGTGTAGGAAGGAATCAGTACTGAAAACTAAACAAAGATATACATTTTAAGCCTCAGGAGCAGGGTCAGTCCACTCAGGCATTCTACTTGTATGCTTTATGAGAGTGAAGCTATTACATTAGCAGTATTTCTTATTATTTCTCAGCGTGCTAATAAAACTGACTGTTGTTGCCTTGTGTCCTCCCCCCAGCTAGTACAGTAATCCTTACTGTCCAATAACAGTATACATTTACTTCAGATCCCTCTGACTAAGTTATTCATCAGGCAATCCTCTCAGTGCTTTCTGCATTAGTTTGTATCACTTGGAGGCACACCTGTTTATTTGCATCTCTATACATTCCCCTTCATTTCTAATGTATCTCCCTATTCTAATCTGTTTACAAACTGGTTACTAATCAGCAAGTCAATGTGAAGACACACTCCCAACCTTAATAAACTTTGCTATCTCTTATCTCCTTCACTTTACAGGTAGTTTGAATTATTAATTACCCCCTCTGAGGCCTTCACTGATTTCCACTGTTTACCTCTCTGGTTTCATTGCATTCCACCTGGTTTATACCCCTTGTGCTATCTCCCTCCCCAATGCTAGGCCTACATTAGAATCCTGCTGAGCATGGAGCCTTCTTTAAATTTCTAGTCTCCCAACAGGAAACAAGTGCTCTTCAGCAATTACATTCTGCTTGTTGGTAAGCCATTAGACCTCCGGAATTTGTTTAAAGTGTTCAGATTTGTAAAGTAATATTTACTTTTTCTCTTGTCTTGGTGGGCTCTGCCCCGCTCCATTCACCCTCACTAACCCTTGGGCTCTCTCTGCTCCCCTGCCCTGCCCCCTATTCCATACCACCTCCACTACCTCTACATTTATAGTAATCACAGCCACAGCCACAGCCACAGTTCACCCTCACATCACCTCCACCAATCACAGCTCCTCAACTCATATCACATTATACCACACCAACTTGCTCCACACAAAATACTCCCAATCACTCTCATTCCCACTAGGCATTTGTTACATCACTCACACTACTTCCCATCCACATATAGTCCAACCCTATAATTCCTATTCAGCCCTCCCACCTAGAACCAACTTAAACTTTATAACCATGATTATCACACAACTAAGTCTAGTCTGTCTTCTCATAATTCTTTACAACACCACAGGTTATCACTCTAGCAATATTCTTAAACTTAGTAGCACAACACTACATTATGCACTCTCATATACAGAACAAGAATTACATAATGGACCAATTCAGAACTAAACACATATGCTCTCATTCCTACTCCAAAAAAATACAATACTTTCTCATACTCCTCACCAAACTCCAACATCTGTATCACCATTTTAACACCAGGTTCACCATAAGTGGGGATATCCAACACAACCCATGCCCAAATCCATCCTGTCCAACACAAACTGCTCCAACACAAATGTCAGAACATAACATCCCCACTATCTTCATCCCTGGGCTGATCAACAACAGCAGCAAAACCAACCATCTTTTAATGCTAAGTATTAATATTATAAGTATCAGAAATAAAATACCTGAACTCCAGGCCACAATAGCACCTGCTTCCCAGACATAGTTACTTTAATAGAAACCTGGCTAAATAAAAACATAGCTAACTCAGACGTACTCCCTACTGGCTACAATATCATTAGACAAGACAGACCACTTCGTAAAAGGCGTGGAACTGTCTTACTGTACAAGTCCAACTTAACACTACATCAATTACCAAACTTCTACCCCTCCCCCAATAATTGGGACATACTTATCTCACAATTTCAACTTCACCCTAAAAAGGTCATCACCACAATTGTGATCTATATTCCACCTGGTAATACACCTGCTAGCCTTGAAGACTTCTTATCCTGGTGTTCTTCTACATACTCACAAGAAACCCTTATTCTGTGGGACTTCAACCTAGATTGGTTCACCTGTATATCAGAACCACCAAGTAATCTAATAAATCTCCATGGCTACCAGCAGCTAGTCCAAATTCCAACTAGATGTGATAAAAAATCTAAAAGGGAATCCATCCTTGACTGGGTCCTAACTAACAGCCCCACATTGTACCCTCACACAGGCAGTCTCCCAGACACCTTAAGTGACCACAACATAATATACTTTATATGTAGTAGAACAAGCATATGCAAAACCATTAACTATATATCCACTAGAAACACAAAACAATTCTCTCCTGAGGTCCTCAACACTTTACTCTATAACTGTGACTGGACCCCCCTAAAAACCCTCCCAATTGACCAGGCTGTAGCATATTTCAACAAAACATTTCTACAACACCTAGACACTGTTGCTGCATTGCGCAAAATCAAGGTTAGAACCTCTACAGACCCCTGGCTCAGTAAAGAAACCAAACAAATTCTCAAGTCCAGAGACACTGCCTGGCATTACTATCAAAAAAACAAAGAAACACAAAGCCTAACTAAGTACCAAGAACTGTGCAACCATGCAAAGAAATGCACTAGGCTGGAAAAAAATCCTACTACACAATATTACAAACTAAATACCAACACAACCCTCAAAAATTTTGAAAATAATGTAAACCAGCTACTAAAATACACCCAAAAGGCTACCTCCAAACCAACCACCCCTGATACTAAAGTTCCCATCGAAACACAATTCAAATCCCACTTTGTGAACTCAATTCTATCCTTAGTATCACAGGACAGGTCCTTCCTCACTATCCCCCACAACACAAATAACACTAATACAAGCTTTACCCTCAAAACAGTTTCCACCAATTCAATCAAAAGCATGTTCTCCAAACTAAAAACCTCACCAACAGCAGCCGACCTACTCCCCAGCTATTTCTTGACACTCACAGCAGATGCTATTGCTATCCCAGTCTCCAATCTCATAAACAGATCAGTTGTTGAAAACTATGTGCCCAAACTCTGGAAAATATCCTATGTTACACCCATACATAAAGGTGGGACCTCCACTGAACTTAATAACTACAGAACCATTGCTTTACTCTCCCCCCCTGGCTGAAATCCTAGAAAAATGCATCCATACCCAGATGCTAAACTATCTCCTAGACAACAACATCCTGTCACCTACTCAGCATGGTTTCAGACCTGCCCATAGTACCACTACAGCCCTCCTCTGCTTCACAGACACAGTAAACCATCTCAAAAATGAAGGCCAACAGGTGTCAACTCTTTTTTGGATATGTCCAAAGCATTTCACACAGTCTCACACCAAATCCTGCTAAACAAACTAAACCAGTATCACCTATCAAATTGCACTCTTACCTGGTATCAAAGCTACTTAACTGACAGGTACCAAGCTGTGAAATGGAAAACTTCTCTCTCTCCTCAGCTGTCCATAACTATAGGAGTCCCACAGGGTTCTATCTTAGGATGACTACTATTCACAGTCTTCACAAATGACCTCCATACCTTCACACAGCATGCATCTATCATTCAGTATGGAGATGGCACTACCTTAATCTGTGCTGCATAAAACATTCCCACCCTCCTGCAAACAACTCATCTGGCATTCTCTGACATTAAAAACTACCTTACCAAATCCCAACTTATCCTCAATCCAAAGAAAACTCAGCTTATGATTATAACCAGTTCTAACAAAAACACTGATAACAGTCAATTCACTATCTACTCCACAAATGCTACTCCAATCACTCCAGTGACACAGGCTAAGCTATTGGGAATAACCATAGACTCCCACCTAAAATTTGATAGGCATCTCAACTTAACTATTAAAAAAGTACATGCCAAACTGGGGTCACTCTACCGTATCAAACCATTTCTTACCAACAACACAAGATCAGCCATTGCATGCTCCCAGCTTCTATCCACCCTACTCTATGCATCTCCCATTCTGACTAATCTCAACAAAACTGAACTAAGCAAAACGGAAACCTGCTACAGCAGAATTGCCCACTTTGCTGCAAATTGCTCATATAGAACTCATCACTGTACTGCTTTGAGACAGCTCCACTGGCTTGAACTGCCCAACCTCCTAACCTACAATCAGCTCTCCCTCTGTCATTTGATCTATTACCTCCCCAATACGTGTCCTCCCCTCAAAAACCTAGTACAACATCACTCAGCCAAAGGGCCTCTTAGATCATCAAGCAAACTACTACTAGAAGTCACCAACAGCTACAATAGCTTTAGAGATGCACTATATAGTAGTTCACTGGCTATAAAATGGAACACTGTCCCCACTAGCATTCAAAACACATCATCCAAAGCCTCCTTTAAAGAACTCATCAGGCAACATCTCAAGCAAAGTTGGCAGTGCCATGACTGCTCCCCAGGCTAGTGAAAGCGGATAAGATATACATACTAAATCTAGAGTACTTGATAATAGTTTTCAATATTACTCACAAACACTGGCTAATCTACAATCTATATACTGTACCTGTGTACTATGTATGTATTCTACCTATGTTCCAAATGTCAGCTGTACACCACAAATCTATTAATTACCTTTATTTTTAAATTAATATTTTTGTTTGTTCTCTCCACTGTAACTGTTGATGTGCCACATACCACTGTAAAAACATGTATTTTGTAATTTGCGCGTATACTGATCATGTCTAAATAGCTAAATGTATCTGTAATTTTTTTTCTTTGTGGAGCTTTTCTCCCCGTTCCTCTGTTGAAAAAGGGCCTTTTTGGCTCAGTCAGTTAACAAATGTAAAATAAAATATAATTGTTCTGAGAGGAAATGTTTTATATCCAGAATATACGTTTGGTAAGTATTTAATGTCTACATACACACACACACACACACACACACACACACACACACACACACACACACACACACACACACACACACATGTGCACAAGTGTGCACACATACGCACATGTACACACACAAACACACACACCCTCTTTCAAAAGCCCTGACAAACATACAAACTTATACAAAGCAAAGAGGCAATGCATAGCACATACACTGACATGGTAGGAACCCAGGGAATGACACCTCTCTCTGACTCACACATACAGTAAAAGGGATACAAAACATGACACTACCTGTGCTTTACCATGTATAGGAAGTGTACTATGTGCATCCGACATAATCAGTCCTTCAACACCATCCTCAATACTGGCACAGCCACAAGGTAAGTCACTATCCCTATCAATTGCTGAATGGAGTATTATGTTCTGCTACTTGTATCTATGGTATGGATGTGAGCATCCAAGGGAATCAGGTGGCTGAATGGGATGGCAGCAGATAGTGGACACCTATATGGGCAGCATGAAATCCATAACAAATGCTGGTGTCAACAAAGTAGGCAGTACTAGACAAAGTGACAAATCCCATTGCAGGACATGTGGTGGGCCAAATGTCCATAGGACACACACATGCATGTCAGTGAGGCTCACATACCCAACAACAGTCTCAGCCAGTAGGACAGGTGTAGATGACCACAAAGAAAGGCTGTCCTAAGGCCTCCAATTGATGGCAACAGAGAACAGCCCCCCTCCAGACCTACACAGACAGACTACAACAGGTCAGACAGTTGGATGTTAGTTCTGAAGGGTAAGAAGTCTGAACCTGAAATGTAGGTCAATAAAACCTAAGATCTGTACTCCACTGATGTGCATCTAGTCTGCATGATAGGTCAGAATACAAAACGAAATGGAAGCCAACAGAGTACCTGAAACAACAGTACAGTCATAGCAAATGTTTGCAGTTGTCAGGTGTGCCCTCCCCCCCACAATCCTATTAGAAATGTAGTAACAGGTACGTGTGGGTTTAATAACAGTGGAGCACAGCTTACCTGAGGTGGCCCAATTAACAGGATAGATTGTTGCATGTGTACAATATGCAGGGCTCTGTGTGTTAGGTTGTTGTGTGTTGTATATTGTGTGGAAGTGTCAGCATGTAGGCATGGAGGATTGTGCCCGGTGGCCTATAGTGAGTACTGTTGATGACAGGGCCATGTTTTGACAACTGGAATGCCATCCACAATGCATCCCAGCAAGGCCCAATCCAGAAGTCATCCATACTCATTGTTCAGATGTAATATCTGTCATTTTCTGAAAGACGGACATGCCATGAATGTGGGCCAGACATATACACAGTACACAGGTGGAAGTACCCTAGACAGAGTATATAAAATGTAACTGTCAAATGCACATACCTTTGGAATTGTACATACATGTTAGCAACACATTAGTTGTCTGTGTAGTATGGAATACTGATGTAGTCTGGCCAATCACTGGCACACCACAAAAGGCACAGTTATGAAGTAATGAGAAACTGCCAATGTCCCCGCACAAGCCAGCATAAGGGGAATGTCCCAGATATATCTGTGAGTCAGCTGCAAGAAGCTTCCATATCACACATGCACTCAGCTCACCCACCCATCAGCCACAGATTCATCACAGGTCATATCCCTGCTGTTGGGAATGAGTACAGTATGACTCCCACTTCTGTATAGGAATACCCACAGAATGCAGCATGCTGAAGAGGTGTCCCATGCAGTTGTGTCCCTAGCTGTAAGCAGCACCCAGCCAGCATCCACACCAATGGATTAATACAGACAGGAACTATTGCCATTAATTCCTCAGTCACCTACCCTGTCACCCCAGGGGAATCCAGTGACTTGCAGCCTGGGACTGTTGGAGTGACAGAATGCACTGGCCTGCTACAGATGGCCTGCATCACTACCAAATGCCCTACAGTCCTCTGTCAAAGGCCTCTGCCTCACCGATACCGCCAATGTATGTTATCTCATGGGGTCCCAAATAACAACATAACACAGTCCACAGAACACAATTGCAAGGCCATATTAACAAATCCCAGTAGCATGCCCACCATATCCTACTGCATGAACTGTGGACCAACCCCTAAATACCACTGGAATGAAGGGACAGCTATAGAGATACTTATCAGATATCGCTTGCATAATGTTAGGAAGAGGATAGAATAACAGGGGGGGGTGTAGAAGCATGGACACCATGAAGTGTGTGAAGTCTGAACCTCTGATGTGTGCCCATACTACTCCTGCCTGCAAACCCATTAATGGGTAGCTATAAACCTGCTAATAAATGACAATGTGAAGGGGAACTGATCAGATATATGAACCCTGCCTCTGGGTAACCTGTGTGAATCTCTACAGCTGAGAGGTATGGCCACAGCAGGATATGGCCATTCTGTCATGTTGATAGATGTACAAGCAGAGGATCCTCAGCCACCACAGTACCAAGGTGCTGGACCATTTACACTGACACATCAGCAAGTGTCTGCGGCTCCACCCTCCAGAATGTCATGAGTGTGCAAGAATATGTAGGCTGCAGACCACAATACTGGACACAGCTTCATTCATCTTGTATTCCCCAGGAAATTACTGTGAGCAAATAAGTATATCTGTCAGTAGCTGATGAAATAATACATCACAGTGTAAAACAGTACATATTTCTGAATATCTCTGCTGACACCAAAACAATGTAGCACAAGCAGCACAGACACAATAGTTACAGTATCCCACTCTTCTTTGCCCATTGTGACTCCATATTGTCAACCTATCTACAGATATCCTGCAGAAAAAGGTTGCTAGCTGTAGGTGTAGAACAAAAATTCCTGCACTGGTGTACAACCTACCTGTAATGGATTCACACATTCAAAACAGAAGGTCATACTGGGCATGCTCCCACACTTGGAGAAATGAAGCCCATGTCTGACAACAAAATACAGACGGTCATACTGGGCATGCTCCCACACTTAGAGAGATGAAGCCCATGTCTGGCAACAACAGAGGACTATACAGGTTTGTCAGTTGCAGATTTCTGTGCACACACAACACATTGCACACCATTCATTCTTTGCACACACATCGGATAGGAATACACACATATATCCAAGGACAACACACTATAATAGGTCAAACATACACAAACAGAGATGTGAGGAAGAGAGAGGCAGGCAGTAACAAAGAACTTCCCATCATGAGGCCTGTCCCACCCATCACACATCCAATTGGCCAATATCACATGATGTGCCAATGTCTATCACTGTATACATTTGCTTCTGGTAGCCCTCAGCACTATAGTGTCTGTGGTGCTTGTGATAACTGTAACATGACAGTACAAATCAGTATTCATCTAGCAGATGTATATCAAGTCCTTTCAAATGTAAAGATGTGCATGACTGAGTGTTGTGTGTGTGTTTCCAGAGGAATGGTTTATGGCCCATTCACACAGACTGCACTCCCCATTGCCCTACTTTAGCAAGCCTGCTGATGTCAGTCACCTTGAAATACCCCATTGGATAAGTTAATCCCTATAAGCTCTGTGGCATGCACAATAACTGAGTAATGCTATAGCATGACATACTAGTTATGTAGGAGTTCTAATCCCAGACATGGCAACTGTGAAACTGATTGTGTGTTTGCGTGTGTAGGGATAAATGATTTTGAGGCCAATCAAACTACACCTCCTAGTGCCCTACTTTAGCAAGCCTGCTGATGTCAGTCAACTTGAAATACCTCTTTGGAGAAGCTTCAGCTCAGTAAGCTCTGTGGTGCGTGCGATAACTGTGTAATGCTATAGTATGACATACTAGTTACATAGGAGTGATAATTCCAGACATGGCAATTGTGAAACTGTGTGTGTACGTATCTGCGTGTGTAGGGATCAATGATTTTGAGGCCATTCACAGTAACTACACCTCCCATTACCCAACTTTAGCAAGCCTGCTGATTGGACAAGGTTCAGCCCTGTAAGCTTTGTGGCATGTGTGATAACTGCTTAATGATATAGTGTGACATACTAGTTATGTAGGAGTTCTAATCCCAGACATGGAAAGGGTGTGTGTGTGTGTGTCTGCCTGTAGGAATCAAGGATTTTGAGGCCACTCACAGTCACTACACCTTCCATTCCCCTACTTTAGCAAGCCTGCTGATGTCAGTCACTTTGAAATACCGCTTTGGACAAGGTTCAACTCTGTAAGCTCTGTGGCACGTGCGATAACTGTGTAATGTTATAGTGTGACATACTAGTTAGGTAGAAGTTTGAATCCCAGGCATGGCAACTGTGAAACTGTGTGTGTTTGTGTGTGCAGGGACCAATGATTTAGAGGCCATTCAGAGTCACTACACCTCCCATTGCCCTACTGTAGCAAGCCTGCTGATTTCAGTCACCTTGAAATACCTCTTTGGGTAAGGTTCAGCCCTGTAAGCTCAGTGGTGTGTGCAATAACTGTGTAATGCCATAGTGTGACATACTAGTTAGGTAGGAGTTCTAATCCCAGACATAGCAAGTGTGAAACTGTGTGTTTGCATGTAGAGATCAGTACTTTTGAGGCCATTCACAGTAACTACATCTCCTATTGCCCTACTTTAGCAAGCCTGCTGATGTCAGTCACCTTGAAATACCTCTTTGGACAAAGCTCAACACTATAAGCTCCACGTTGCATTCAACAACTGCATAATGCTGTAGTGTGACATACTAGTTAGATAAGAGTTCTAATCCCAGACTTGGAAACTGTGTGTGTGTGTGTGTGTGTGTGTGTGTGTGTGTGTGTGTGTGTGTGTGTGTGTGTGTGTGTGTGTGTGTGCGTGTGTCATTGATAATACCTGATATTATGGACATTTACACTTATTACTCTCCCCTTACTCCTCCTTTAGCACTGCTGCTGATGTTAGTCACTTTCAAAGATACCTGTGGAGAGCCCTCCAACATGTAAGCTCCATGGTGCATGCCATAAATGCAGAACAATGTTGTAGCAGTAACTACACAGGTATGGGTTTGAATCTTATCTGTGTCAAGTGTTTGTGTATGTACTTCAAATATTTTGTCACCATTTGCACCCACTACACATCTCAGAGCCTGACTTTTGCAGACCTGCAGATATCATCCACCTTAGAAGTACCTGTTGCCAACCCTAAACCATGACAGGTCAGTGGTGCATGTGGTAAATGCCTAACACAATTGTCTGTAATGATCTTTAGATACAGGTTTGAACCTTACCCCTGGCAAATATAAATGTGCGTTTTGGGTAAAATTAATTTTGGATCTCTCAACTACTACATCACCCAATGCCAGTAATTACAAGAGCTGGTGATGTTCCTCACCCTAGAACTACCTTGGAACAACATCCATCCTATCAGGTCCATGGTGCATGCAATAGATGTGGTACACTGTAATAGCAATACATAGCTAGGTAGGGGTTTAAATCTCAATACTGGCAAGTGTGTGTGTGTGTGTGTGTGTGTGTGTGTGTGTGTCTGTCATCAGTATCCTGTGTGGAGGTTGCTGTGACTGTGTAATAACAGCATGCATTGTGGGGCAGGTTTTGCTACATTATTATGTTGAGGACCTAGTGTATGTCACAATGTCCACCTTTCAAGGACAACAGATGTCAAACACCAGAGAGGCTGGTGTACACAATCCATAGCCCTACATGTCACATTATGGACTGAGGAACAATATTGGTAACCCTTGTATTACTCAGAGAACACTCTCCACACACATCTCATACAAAAACACAGTTGGCTAGGCAACAACCACTATATTGGTACTTCCCTGCATATTGCCACACAGATAGTAACCATGGTGTGCTTGCAGTGGAATACATGCTGTTGACCACAACAGTGCCATTGACATCAGAAAGTACTGTGATGTTTACATCTCCTGACTTGAGTTTGTGATATTCAGGCAAGTAAAAGGACACAGCACCCTGTTCCATCCCTACAGTAGGCACATAAATGCTTACAGTGGTCCTTTTGCTATGTTCCCCACTGGACACATGCAAAAACTGTAGATTCTGCAAATGTAACCCACAAAGGGAATACCATGCCTTATACACATGCCCTGTATGGACAGACACCACTAATTCTAGTGAATACCTGCATCATGCTGTCAATGTAGGTGAAGCAACACTTCAGTTCCATAGCCAGATCTCACCAAATGAGGTCAGGAATGCCACAGCAGAAGATAACAATCTGTCCACACAACATGCCCCAGAGACCTCAAGTACACTTCCACATTTCACACAACATACATGTGGGATGTGCACAACCCAGACACTGTCCATTTTATGGAATGTAGATCACATACATGGGAAGCAGTGCACAAGGGTTGGGAGGGTGGCCTAATGGTTAAGGTGTTTGCCTTACAAACACAAGGTGTAGGGTTTGAGCCTCCTCACAGGATGGATAGGGCTTAGGCTTAAGGCACAAGGCAGTTAGCTTAGTACTAATCTATGAACCTATGAACCTATCACTGGCCACCCACAATAGTAACCCAGATGAGTGGATTGTGAATACAATACCACCTGTGAGGACCAATCCAGGGACTATAACCCTGAGCCACACTGGAGACCATTGTCATGTGGCCTGATGCCAAGGTATTCCCTTTGCCTAGCCTTGTACAGCCTGTGGAGATTAATGATTTTGGAGCCATTCACAGTCACAACACCTCCCATTGCCCTACTTTAGCATGCCTGCTGATGTCATTCATCTTGAAATACCCCTTTGGACAAAGGCCAACCCTCTAAGCTCCGTGGTGCTTGTGATAACTATGTAATGCTGTAGTATAGCAAAGTAGTTAGGTAGGAGTTCTAATCCTGACCCTGCCAACCATGATAATGTGTGTGTCTCCCTGAGAGAGCGTGTGTGTATGTCTTCATTGACACCTGCTTTTGTGGACATTCACACGTACTACACTTCCCTTATCCCTCCTTTAGCACTATTGCTGATGTCACTCACCTTCAAAGATACATTTGGAGAGCCTCCAAAATGTCAGCTCCATGGTGCATGCAATAACTGTATAACACTGTAATAGTAATACATAGTCAGGTAGGGGTTTGAGACTCAGTACTGGTAAGTGTGTGTCTGTGTGTGTGTGTTATCATTACCCTGTGTGGGTGTTGAGGTGATTGTGTAATGACAGCATCCATTGCAGTGTAGGTTTTGCTACATCATTATATTAAGGACATATATATCCCATTGTACGCATTACAAGGTCAACATTTGCCAAACACTGTAGAGATTGCTGTAGACAATACTCAGCCATAAATGTGTACAGTCATGTGCAATTATCACGTGTTAGTGTCGATTACTAAACAATATAGGCAACCATTATTATGCCCAGATACCAGTCTCCACCCATGGATTATACACAAAAGTGCTTGGCTCTTGCTCTCTTACTCCCTTCCTTTCTTACTTTGTCTCTGTGTGTCTCTCTCTCTATATCTCTGTCTCTCTCCCTCTCTGGTGGATGTGGAAAAGTAAATCTGCTTTGTATAGGTAGAAGCTTCAGTTCTGTCAGTAATGATCATGATCAGCTGATGGCCTGTGCACGAATTGCAGTCCCCCATTTGCTAATTGCATGTAGAACAGCTGTAGTATCATTCCCATAGCCAATTGCATGGAAACACACTTATAACTAAGCACTTCCTGTGGGTATTGACCCTTTTCCTTCACTGTGAGCAGGATTTCATGTGGATGTTTGACAAGCAGCATCACAAAGGGTATTTGGAAAGATCTCTTACAACGTACACTGTGGAGACAGGCCAACAAACAGGAGGGGGATGTTTCAGACATGGGGACAGGATGTAAGTATTGCTGTTCTACATTTGATGTAATGTTGGTTTAACAGTGTTTGTGTGGATATGGCTGTTCTACATGATTTAAAGTCTGGCATGACAGTGTTATGTGGTTGAGGAAACTCTCACCTGTAGGGCTATCTGCAGACTGGCTAGAGTTTGGAGTCTTACTTGTGTTGTGTTACTCACACATTTCCTAGCTGTAAAAATGCAGTAGCATACTCTGATGATTGCAGTCAGTACATGGTGACATCCATGTGAGTTACTGACTTCATATCCCTCAGAGGAGATATGTCACAACAAACCCTGTTACATCAGGAAATGTCTCAGTTTTTCAAAGCAATATGTCAATTTTGGCCCTGTGTTTGTGCCTCTGACCACAAGTCTGTCAACCTTTGTCCATATGTCATGCAGTAAGAGGTGTATATGTACAGTACATCATTATTTACTGACATCATGCCTGATAACAAGAAAGTGAGATATCAGAAAGCTAGACATGTTATGTATAGTAGGCCTTATAGCTGAGGACAAACCCTGGGCATTCTGTTGTAGTGTGTACAGTAGTGAGGTCTGTGTACATATGGTGATTGTTGACAGAGTGTGTATGGTGAAAATGTTACTTGGCCTGTGTACAGACTGTGGTAGATGTCATTGTTCTTGGTCCTGTTCTATCTGATGTTGCATGCTGCTCCAGTTTATGGTACCCTATCAGCGTACATGTTTGTAGGGCCTGACCGACACATGTCCCATACAGTCAGACATCAGACTACACTGTGTATTGGCCCATTATATGTAGGGTTAGTGTCTGAGTGGCACATATGAGGATGGTTTTGTTCACACAGTCCATATACTGCAATATTAATTTGGCTTACCATAATGTTGACTGTGGCTGTGTTTATTGGTTGTGGGTATGCACTTTCACACTGGTGTCTGTTACTCATGCCTGTAGTGCTGCTATATTTGCAAGTACATGTGTATTCCCCCATAGGAAACTTGGGTCAGTATTGTGGCAGTCTGCCTGTAGTTTGCACAGTGCTTTGTGACATGCCTAGTACCTCAGTGTATTTACCTAGTGTGATGTTATGTCCAGATATTTGTCAAATGTACTGTTGCCTGGCCACCATAATTGTTGTGCCTTTCTGACAAAGCAGTGGGATGCTGTAAAGATTTATGTCACTAACTAGTGGGAAGTATGTGGGCTTGGTACCTCTGCTCCTCCATTTAATATGTGTTAGGACAGACAGGAGTGTGTGAATGCATGAACCGTGGAACTTATCAATGCCAGTATTTTAGTGATATCCCCATTTACATGGCTGTAAATGTCCACTTTGTCAGGCTTGGTCCACACATCTACCACTAAGGTGTTCTGTGTATACCTCTGGACTGACTAGATTGTGTCAGACTATTCACAGTTATTGGCCATATCTTTGCTATATTCCACAGGATCATTACTGTGATTTGTGTGGTATTGCACTATGATGATCTTATAATGTCTGTCAGTATTTGATGGCATACATGTCAGTATCAGATGTGACTTCCATACAACATGTCTGTTAACAGAAAACGTAAAGAAACACTGAAAGTACCACAGCTAGGAGATTTATTTAAGTAGAACAGTACAAACAGTACACAGGTTAGCGCTTTCAGGGATCAACCCCTTCATCAGACAACTGTTGAAATTCCACACTTCCTTAAATACTTAAAACAGTCACATGATGATGCAGGCAATTACTCTAATCACTGTTAATTAAAGAGAAACACAGTTGCCAATGCAGAATAAAAAATATAAAACTAAATAATGCAATAAGAATATCATATATCACACATTCCTTATCCAAGCTAATAATTCTGTTAAAACATGCATAGAAAAATATATAAAATATAGCTATAAAATATATATATATATAATACATCTCACTTGATACCATTAAGTACATGTGCTAATGCATGCGCCTTGCTAAGAGTATATAGGCATAATATAGTGAAAAATATATAAATGAATGCTAAAATATACTTAAGTATCAATGTACACATAAAACCAGCATATAGACAAAAAAAAAAAAATATATATATATATATATATATATATATATATATATATATATATATATATATATATATATATATACTGGACGTGCCATACAAAAAACTCAATGCCTCAATGGTTGAGCTTTTAAAAACGGTTTAAGCGACACCATTTGATTCAAACCCGGGGGTTTATCTGCATTGAATCGTATGATCCATCTCTGTTTGGCAGCTTCTGTATCATTAGATAAATTACCCCATCTCTGTTTCTCAGACAATATCTGTAAAACTAAAAATTTGTAGATATGTTCTGGTCCTGTATTCTTAGTATGCATGGCAATAGCATTACTTTCTTTAGTGTTTCTGATGTCTCTAAAGTGTTCAAGGATCTTATCCTTTAGGTGTCTATTAGTCTTGCCTATGTAGAAACTGTAGCATGCCATACAATATGCAAAATAGACCAGGTTTGATGTAGTGCAGTCAGCATAAAATTACTACTGTAACTAAAATTCCTAAAGGGATGTGTAAATGTGCTGCCATTATGTATGTGCTTACAGGCTGTACAGTCTCTGCACATATATGTGCCCAAACTGTCAGACTTATTAGTGGTATTGATCCTGGCACTTATATAGCACAATTCATTTCTCAGGGTTCTATTATTCTTAAATGTGAAGCTCGGCTTAGGCCCAATTATGCCTTGTAGGCTGTCAGTCGTGGAAAGAATACCCCAATTTTTAGTAACAACATCACATACTACATTTATGTTGCTTGCAAACGTTAGTTGCATCCTAAGTGTATTGTCTGTACCTCTGTATTTATGTGTGACCACCTCTCGGTCGATAACTTGTCCATCCACCTCACCTGTAGTATGTGTGTCAAAGTAGGGTCTACATCTACCCACCCTATTACTCCAACCATCTGCGATACACCTGTCAATAGTTTTGTATCATAACCCCTATCTAGAAACTCTAGTTTAAGCTGATGTAGTGCTGCCTGTAATTCATCATCATCATTAAACAGTCGCATGATCCTATATACTTGGCCTTTAATAATGTTTACCTTTGTGTGGTTAGGATGCATACTAGTGTTGTGTAGGAACATATTCTTTCTGACCTGTTTCCTAAATAGACTAGTTCTAATGTGGTTTAGGTCATCTCTCCTCACTTTGACATCCAAGAAGTCAATTTCAGTACTAGAGTACTTAGAAGTAAATCTAAGAAATCCAGTGGTGTTATTGAGGTAGGTAAAAAATGCATTCAGCTCTGCCTCTGGACCACTCCACAAGAAAGAAAATCATCCACAAATCTGACATACCAATCAATATATCTACCATGCATGCTATTAGTTAATCGTAAGTACGTTCCCATTGGACCAAAGAAAGTTTGGCATAACTATTGGCACAGGCCGTGCCCATAGCCATGCCAACCCCCTGCTAGTACTTTTGTTGTTGAAACAGAAAAATATTGTTATTCAGCACTATGTCTAGCAGGCTACAAATAAGATCACTTTTTTCTTATTAAAATCAACACTATGTAGTAGTTCCCTTATACTCTCAATCTGCCATTCATTGGGGATTACAGTAAACAATCATTCTATGCCCATCGTTACTAGAAAACTGACTTTTTGGTTGGACTTTGACACTAAAAACTATTTTTGGCAGTAGCTCCCAAAAGTCTATGAATGTTTTTAAAAAACCTAGAATATTTGTTCCACCGAGCTATGCTGTTATTGACACTTTTATTGATGTGTGTGAAAGAGAACTGAGGGAAATGCTGGATACTAGAAATGACTTCCCTAATACTTTTCACAATTTAAGCAGAGAGGAATATTATGCTTTGTCAGAATTAAAGCAAATGCATTCTATTGAGATAAGACCTGCTGACAAGGGAGGGGGCATTGTCGTGATAGATAAGCAAGTGTATGTAGATCAGATGCTATGACTATTGAGCGATGATTTTACCTATCAGACTATTTCTAACAATGTTGTAAAAAGTGTTATTGACAAGGTTTCCTTTCTTATTTTTGATTTGTTAATCACAGGTATGATCAATGAAGAGTTATTTGAGTACTTTTCAGTCAGTAATCCTACCATTCCTGAGATTTATGGTCTTCCTAAGATACACAAGAATATTTTAGTGCCACCCATGCGTCCCATAGTCTCAGGCATGGGGTGGGCAACTGAACCGTTATCCATCTATATTGAAAAGAGCCTGCACCCACTTTTAATTAATTGTGAGAGTGTGTTAAGGGACTCTAAAGTTTTCTTGCAAACCCTTAGGTTTAAATGGACAGAGACAAATACAAACCGCTGCAGTTTTCTAGTAACGATGGACATAGAATCATTGTTTACTGTAATCCCCAATGAATGGGGGATTGAGAGTATAAGGGAACTACTACATAGTGTTGATTCTAATAAGAACAAAAGTGACCTTATATGTAGCCTGCTAGACATAGTGCTGAATAACAATGTTTTTCTGTTTCAACAACAGAAGTACTTACACAGGGTTGGTGTAGCTATGGGCACGGCTTGTGCCAATAGCTATGCCAACCTTTCTTTGGTCCAATGGGAACGTACTTACATATTAACTAATAGTATGTACGGTAGATATATTGATTGGTACGTCAGATTTGTGGATGATGTTTTTTTGTTGTGGAAAGGTCCATAGGCAGAGCTGAATGCATTTTTTACCTACCTCAATAACACCACTGGATTTCTTAGATTTACTTCTAAGTACGCTAGTACTGAAATTGACTTTTTGGATGTCAAAGTGAGGAGAGATTACCTAAACCACATTAGAACTAGTCTATTTAGGAAGCAGGTCTGCAAGAATACGTTCCTACACAACACTAGTATGCATCCTAACAACACGAAGGTAAACATTATTAAAGGCCAAATATATAGGATCATGCGACTGTTTAATGATGATGATGAATTACAGACAGCACTACATCAGCTTAAACTAAAGTTTCTAGATAGGGGTTATGATGCAAAAACTATTGACAGGTGTATCGCAGATGGTTGGAGTAATAGGGCGGGTAGATGTAGACCCTACTTTGACACACGTACTACAGGTGAGGTGGATGGACAAGTTATCGACCGAGAGGTAGTCACACATAAATGCAGAGGTACAGACAATGCACTTAGGATGCCACTAACGTTTGCAAGCAACATAAATGTAGTAAGTGATGTTTTTACTAAAAATTGGGGTATTCTTTCCACGATTGACAGCCTACAAGGCATAACCGGGCCTAAGCCGAGCTTCACGTTTAAGAATAATAGAACCCTGAGAAAAGAATTATGCTATAGAAGTGCCACAATCAATACCACTAATAAGTCTGACAGATTGGGTACATATATCTGCAGGGACTGTACAGCCTGTAAACACATACATAATGGCAGCACATTTACACATCCCTTTAGGAATTTTAGTTACTGTAGTAATTTTTATGATAACTGCACTACATCAAACGTGGTCTATTTTGCATATTGTGTGGCATGCTACAGTTTCTACATAGGCAAGACTAATAGACACCTAAAGGATAGGATCCTTGAACACTATAGAGACATCAGAAACGTTAAAGAAAGTAGTGCTATTGCCATGCATGCTAAGAATACAGGACCAGAACATGTCTACAAATTTTTAGTTTTACAGATATTGTCTGAGAAACAGAGATGGGGTAATTTATCTAATGATACAGAAGCTGCCAAACAGAGATGGATCATACGATTTAATGCAGATAAACCCCCGGGTTTGAATCAAATGGTGTCACTTAAACCATTTTTAAATGCTCGACCATTGAGGCATTGAGTTTTTTGTATGGCACGTCCAGTGTACATATATATATATCTATATATATATATATATATATATATATATATATATATATATATATATATGTATATATTTTTTTTTTTTTTTTTTTTTTTTTACTATTTCATAATTTTATACTTATGCATGTCTATATGCTGGTTTTATGTGTACGTCGATACTTAAGTATATTTTAGCATTCTTTTACATATTTTTCACTATTTATATTATGCCTATATACTCTTAGCAAGGCGAATGCATTAGCACATGTACTTGTTGGTATCTAGTCAGATGTATTTTATATATATATATTTTTTATAGATATATTTTATATATTTTTCTATGTATCTTTTAACAGAATTATTAGCTTGGATAAGGAATGTGCGATATATGATATTCTTATTGCATTATTTAGTTTTATATTTCTGCATTGGCAACTGTGTTTCTCTTTAATTAACAGTGATTAGGGTAATTGCCTGCATCATCATGCGACTGTTTCAAGTATTTAAGGAAGTGTGGAATTTCAACAGTTGTCTGATGAAGGGGTTGATCCCTGAAAGCGCTAATCTGTGTACTGTTTGTACTGTTCTACTTAAATAAATCTCCTAGCTGTGGTACTGTCGGTGTTTCTTTACATTTGTAGTTCCTATTTTCCACTGACAGTTTTGTGCCTAGAGTGAACTCTGTGCATCCACTTATGTCTGTTAACAGAACCACTTTCACTGTAGCAACATTCTACATTTATACATGCAATACTTAGATGACATCCCCTTGAACAAAGAGGTTGTGACTATTGTGCTGAGGTATGACTCCATTGTTCTACATATCTGTATATCCATAGATATATATATATATATATAAATATATATATATATATATATATATATATATATATATATATATATATATATATATATGGGGTCTACTGCTTTTCATCGAATAACATGTATTCGAAAAAGAGCAGTAGACCGCTCAGTTACGCAAAAGTGCACTTACTCGAAAGTGCACTTTCGCGAACTCAGCTTCTACAAATGGATCGCACCAAAGTGAAGGACAGTAGGAAAACATGCTATGTCCTCCACTGTGGTGCAGTAGTTACGGATCTTAGGGTTAGAGCGAGGGTCATGGTAAGGGGATAGCCCAACTATCTATCCCCTTACCATGACCTGTGCCCTAACCCTAAGGTCTGTGACTACCGCACAACAGTGGAAGATATCCTCCACTGTGGTGTGGTAGTCATGGACCTTAGGGTTAGGGCACGGGTCATTGTAAGGGGATAGCTCGTAGAGCTATTCCCTTACCATGACCCATGCCCTAACCCTAAGGTCCATAACTATTTGCACTAAACATCAGTACGTAGCCTGTTCGCTGAAGCGAGTTTCACGAAAGTGCACTTTTGATTAAGTGCACTTTCGCGTAACCCAGGGTCTACTGTGTGAGTTCGAAGAAGTGTATTTTCAAACTTATACAGTAGACCCATATATATATATATATATATATATATATATATATATATATATATATATATATATATATATACACACACACACACACACACACACAAACACACACACACACACACACACATAAATATATATATATATATATATATATATATATGGTTCCCTTCATATGATCGAATTTCGCTAAATTCGAAAGTCATAAACTCGAAACCAGAATCTCGAATTTAGAGAAACTCGAGCATGTAATATGCAAATGAGGATTGCCACCATCCAAAGGTTTCCACGAGAAGACAGAAATCCAATGACAGATAAAACAGGTAGAAACCACCACGATGTAGAAGCAGACTATTTATTACAAGAATAAAAAATAACAAGCACTTTCACGTGCATCCAAAAGCACGCTTCATCAGGTTTAACTAAAACATTTCACTGAAGCACTTTTATACATATCTCCAAATGTTATCAATTAACATAATTGGCAATCAAGATCAGTATAATTATACAAGAGAGACAATAATTGAAAAAGTTTCATTAACCCCTATAAGGCAAGGTAAAGATTCAGTATACCTAGACTAAAACAGCACAATACAACCTAAACTCTAATATAGAAAGAAAAATAAAGAAGATAAAAATATATTGATAAAAAGATATACTATATAAAAAATACATGATGAATACATGATAAAGAAAGCAAAATGAAATAACAACACTATGATCTAATAAAATTAAAAACATAAATTTGTTAAAAACCATAAGGCTGCACTAATCAATATTTACGTGCCATTAAAACAGGCTTGATACTAACAGATTGATTCAGGCCTGGCTCGAGGTGGGCTTTCAACCTCAAATCCCATCTCAATTCAATTGTCTCTAAGTAATTCATTACATCACCTCTTCTATTGTTTATACCTATAGTTTGTAGAACCCTAAAAGTAAAGCTGTGATCAGAATATAAGGCTACATGCTTAGCCAAAGCATTGCATGGGTTCATCTTCCTGATGTCATATATATGATTATACATTCTGTCTCTCAACCTACGAGACGTCATACCTACATAAAATGCTGTACATGCTGTGCAAGTGGCCAAATATATAAGATTAATAATGTTACATGTAGCATAAAAGCGCGGTTTGAAAGTATAGCTAAAATTGGGGTGAATAAAACAACCTTCACCATTTATGTATTTACACGTTACATTTGTTGCATGGAAAGGTGCCATATTTTAATATGTGCCTGTCTATGCTATTGATAAAAGAGTTATTCTTATCAATACATAATAGTCTCTTCAGATTTTTGCTATTCCTGTATCTGAAGCAAGGTGTCATTCCCAATAGTTGAGAGCACTTATTATCTGTAAGTAATATGCCCCAATTCTTTCTTATGATGTCAGCAATAAATTTAATATCACTAGTATATCTCGCAGTAAAAAATACCTTGTTAGATCTATATTGAATAATGAAATTATGTCTATTATCAAGTTGTTCTGGAGAGTCAAGGCGTTCCACATGGCTGACGATACTAGCCGAAACTGGGCAGCCCAGGCTGCGCAGTAAGGAGGTTGTATAATCTCTGTCACGAAACAATTCTTCCATGTGATTTAACTGTCATTTTCTGTCATGGGGATGTCTACATAATCTACTAATTCTTTTCAACTGCCCCTTTACAATGTTCAGAAACACCGAACATGGATGCATGCTATTAAAATGTAGTATGGCATTTCTCCAACAAGGTTTCCTATACAAACTAGTAGAAAGGGAACCTCCTGGGTCTTTAGAAATAGTTATATCAAGAAAGTGTAACTGATGTTGAGACACTTCTATAGTGAATCTTAAAAAATCAGTAGTAGATTCTAAATAGCTGATCATATCATGTAACAAGGCCTGGCTTCCTTCCCATACAATCAGGACATCATCAACAAAGCGTCTATAAAGTGAGACATGCTGAAAAAAGATACTATCGAACAAATGTGTACGTTCCCAATGATACATGACAAGATTTGCATAGGAATTTGCACATGGGGTGCCCATGGCTACACCCCACGCTTGTGCATAAATATCATTGTGGTACATAAACACATTATTATTCAAGACTATATCAAGAAGAGTGCAGATAACCAATTGCGTACTACTATCAAGGGCACCTAGAGTAAGTAGGCTCTCTCTTATAGCCTTTATCCCATAATCATTAGGAATAGTGGTGAACAAACTCTTGACATCAAGAGAAACCAAAAAGACAGAGGAAGACAAATTATTGTTATTCATTAAACTATCTAAGTCATCCAATAACTGATAAGTGTCTTTCAAAATTGTAGGAACACTCCTGGCTAGAGGCCCTAGAACTGATTCTAAGTAGTGTGAGATGTGTTCAGTAACCCATCCAGCTCCTGACACTATCGGTTGTAGAGGTGGGGGGATGGTGCCCTTGTGTATTTTAGGGAGTCCCTTGATTAATGGTATCTTAGGAAACTCAATCAACAGATAATCATAGAACTCGCTATTGATTTGTCTACACATTAAAAGATCATATAATGAGTCATGAACATTTCTTATGATACTGTCAACCACATGTCGTGATATAATTCTATATGTATCATCATCCTTCAGCATGTCTAACATCATTCGATCATACATAAGTGTGTCTAGAACCACTACCCCTCCCCCTTTATCGGCTGACTGTATTGTTATATCTGCATTACAAGACAAATCATGGAGAGAGTGCCATTCATCAATATTCAAATTATAGTATGTTCCCCTCAAAGCAACATTAGAAAAATATTGATAAAACTCTTGTTCACAAACTGACACAAAACAATCCACTTAATGGGTTAGAACTGTCGAGAAAGAACTTTTGCGTACACATCGTCTCTCTCTCTATAGACCTCTCCTGTCTTATCAAACAATATTTTCAATGATAAATTTCGAGCAAAGAGACGTAAGTCAGTCAATATTTCAGCAAGGTTGCTGGCTTGTGCAGGAATAAAGGAAAGACCTTTGTTCAAGAGAGTCACTTCACTGGAGGTGAGCGTATGACTCGAGAGGTTAAAAACAAGCATGTTCAATTCCTGCTCCTTCTCCTTACCTCCACAGCTTCTCTGGAGAACTTCCTCTTGCATCTCCCTCTACTGTTGGATCTTACTGGTTGTCTGATGTGATACTGCATCAGTAGTTGTAAAAAACCACTGCTATTTCCCCCTAGTACTTTCTTTGGTTTGGCGCCAAGTTTATTTAAGACAAGCTGTTCTTCCATACCTTGTTGATTAGTGGGAGGAGTGTCCAATATTGGCAAACTGCCCATTGGTTGGTTATGTTTCATTGATGTAACGTCTGTATTAACCAGACATTCCAACACTTCTCCTGTAGAGTTTAAAGATACAGTGGTTGCAAAAGTTGATGATACATTCTCAGTATCTAGTGAATGGCCAGAACTATGTGTGTGGTCATTACATTGAAAATTGTTTCTCGGCCACACAAAGACATTACCAGATAAAAAATCATGATAGTCCCTCTGTAGTTTCTTATGTTTAGTCTGTTGTAATCTACCACTATATGCCATTACTTGCATATACATGAAATCAATCTTCCTTTCATATATTTCACCCTTGAAATGCTCACATAGATCTCTATGCAGAGTCTCTACTTTAATCTTGAGCTCATTCTCAATCGGTGTGAAGTAGCTAATAAGAAGTCTCATATACTGGTTACTGAAATCAAGGTTCAACTGTTGCCATTGATTCAATAGTTCTGGCTGGCTGTCACCATAAGTCGGCATCAACAGCACCCGCATGCCTCTAGGTACAATTTGAAAGTGGAGACTAGCCTCCATATGCCTCCTTTGTCAAATTAATCTGTAAAGCTTATACAAGTCATTCTCTAATTCTCTGAGGTAGTTGTAAAACTCACTAAAATTCTCCACAGTACCTGTAGTTAACGGAGTAGTTATAGGAAGATGTAGATAGATCCATGCCTAGTAACAGATTAACATTCTGCTGAAAAATGTGATTCCACTTGCTTTCAGGGCTCTTAGGTCCAGGATTGTAGTCAAGTTCTATTGCTGGAGTATCCATCGTGTGTAGGTGGCAGAAACCAAGAAGTAAAAGAACAACAAGTAATATGCAAATGAAGATTGCCACCTTCCAAAGGTTTCCACGAGAAGACAGAAATCCAATGAGAGATAAAACAGGTAGAAACCACCACGATGTAGAAGCAGACTATTTATTACAAGAATAAAAAATAACAAGCGCTTTTACATACATCCAAAAGCACGCTTCATCAGGTTTAACTAAAACATTTCACTGAAGCACTTTTATACATATCTCCAAATGTTATCAATTAACATAACTGGCAATCAAGATCAGTATAATTGGACAAGAGAGACAATAATGGACAAGAGAAACTCAAACATATGAAAGGGACAAAAAAAAATTAACACCTTTCAAATGTTTTCGCAGTGGGGCTATATTCCCTTTTCCCCACTGTAGTGCGATCTCGGAGTGAGAATAATAAAGTAGGGGGTGTGTGGGGTTTTTTTTTAGTGTATTATCGGAAACACAATTCAGTGAATTGTGTTTTTGATAATACATCAGTGACCCATATATATATATATATATATATATATATATATATATATATATATACATATATACACATACATACAGATACATACACACACACACACACACACACACACACACACACACACACACACATATATATATATATATATATATATATATATATATATATATATATATATATATACATATATATATATATATATATATATATATATATACATATATATACATATATGTATATATATATATATATATATATATATATATATATATGTGTGTGTGTGTGTGTGTTGTACATATATATATATATATATATATATATATATATATATATATATATATATATATATATATATATATATATATATATATATATATATATATATATATGTATACATATATTATATATACATATATAGGATCTATATTATTTGCATGAAAACTGAATCGCGCGAACGTATTGAGCAACACATAATGTGTGAAAGCCCAAAACATTGAATTCCAAACATGAAAAAACCAACAAACATATACTGTCACTAACTGTTGTATGCAGGGGGCAAGCCCCCCTGCACCCCCCACACTCCCCTACTTAAATATACCAACTCCAAGATCACACTCCTTTTAAGCAAAGGGAAGAATTCCCTATGGTGATTTCCATTCATACCTTTGATATTTTGAATATTCGCTCTTTATGTATCGCTCAATACATGTTCGTGCGATTCAGTTTTCGTGCAAATAATATAGACCCACCTACACACACACACACATATATATATATATATATATATATATATATATATATATATATATATATATATATATCAAGCAATATACAGATATATAAATAGATATGTATGTGTATGTACATGTATACATATATCAGCATGCGTGTGTGTGTGTGTGTGTGTGTGTGTGTGTGTGTGTGTGTGTGTGTGTGTGCATATATATATATATATATATATATATATATATATATATATATATATATATATATATATATATATATATATATATATATATATATATATATATATATATATATATATATATATATATATATATATATATATATATATATATATATATATATATATATATATATATATATATATATATATATATATATATATATATATATATATATATATATATATATATATATAATATCCATATCCTTGTTATCTGTATATATGAGTGTTGTATATACCTTCCCAGATGTATCCAGCCATATTCATCAGATATGTGTATATATAGATATAGCAAATGATTCAACACTATTTTCACTAACAAGTACTACACAATTGTAGAAGTCAAAGCACTTGTTCACTACTATTCAGTATGTGTACTGACAGATATATTGGAAAAAACAACAAACATTGTTACAGCTGTGATTGCTTAGTGGTTAACTGCTGTGACTGTAGTGCACAGAGTCCTGGGTTCATGACCTGCAAGAGCTCTTAATTTTGTGAATAGGCAGACCAGGGACTGTTGGATACAAAATGGTTATGGCAGTTTTGAGCAGCTTTAAGTGGGTTTGCATGAGTTTGCTCAATGGTAAGTGATGCTAATGTATGTTTAAATGAAAAGTTGTTTACACTGTTTCAGCCTCACCTACCAGTGCACAAGTCTGCTTAGCAGTTATATTTAAGCAATGCTTATTCCTGCTAAGCATACCTCAGCCCTGGTAATCCTTGATCGCATTCCAGTCTGATGAAATAGTAGGGTAATGGGAATTTTAATAAGTGTATTTAATTCCATGTACATGACATGATTCTATGTGCTGTCATTACCGTTGAAATTGGTGTGAGTATACTGTTTGAAACACCTGAGTATATATGGCTAATACAACAATCTTTACCATTAGTCTGTGTTTCATACATGGGTAGTATTCCAGCTTATTTGCAGTCACACTTGAATGTAGTGTATCATTATGTTACTACTGTTAACAGTGCTTACCCAAGTACCCAAGAAAGAGTAGATTGCAGATTGTAGTACTGGAACCAAACACCCCTGCAAGCAAAGCTGGACTCTGAGTCCTGACTGTCGTGTTCTTGGTGTGTGAGCTGTGTGTCATTAAATATTTGCTACTGGATATTGATCTGACATGTAGATATTAACTGTAGACTACTGTGTGTATATGACATGTCATTGAGGGCTGCTGTCATGTAGTAATGGCATACCTATCAGTGTCAGACATCTATCTGTCAAAATAATCATCCTAATGCATAACCAGTTGGCTAGCTGGTGTCTGTCTGTCCTCTGTACAGATGTGCAGATGTCAGTTATCCATCTTGGCTGCTTACAGCCAATCTATGCTTTACTGACACTGACATATCTGCCCAGCTGTGTTATGAATGCAACAGCTAGGAAACTCCACCCTGTATGCACCACATGCCATGGATACCTCAACTACACTGCCACAGTCAACAGAACATGCTTGGGTACAGGTCTCCAAGACAGACACTGATCATGTTATGTAATATATATTGCATACATGTCAATTGGAGTACCTCACTGGCCCTCTGCAAGAAGCAACCAGATGATTGGATGTTGCATTTAACTCTCACCCTGAGGATCACTCACATGGCATCAGTTGATAGATGGCCTGCTAACAAATGGCAGGTGGCATGATACCACTGTACCCACATCCCCTACTCTTCTCATCTCTCCATAGACAATATATTGGTACACACCTAGGAAAACCCGCACCTAAAGACTCCAGTACTGACATATGTGTCAGTGTGCATTACTGAGAATAACAGTGTCTGTGTGTTTGTAAACCTGTAGTTGATAATACCCTGAGGGTGTTCTTACCCACTACAGCTCTCCATTGCCATAGTTAAAAATGGCTGCTGCTGTAATGGACATTACATGTACCTTGTTACACTCTTTACCTTATGGGCTACCTGGAACTTGCAGTACCAACACAACGCTGTTGTACAAATGGGTAGATAGGGTTACCCTCTGAGACCTGATAAGTGTGTATATGTCTGCAAGTGTGTATATTTGTAGGATACAGCATTCTGAGGCCAAATTCTCCAAATACAATACACCTTGCCATACAGTATAAGGGATAGTGATGTTGCTGACAGTAGGAGAGCCATGACAAACCATCACCCTACTATCTCTGTGGCATGTGCCATAGATGCATATCCCTGTAGTAGCACTCTTGAGATAGACAAGGGGTTGTATTGCAGTCTTGGTCAATGTGTGATTGTGGGTATGTCAGAGCATTATCATGTGTTTCAGTGAGGAAAATATCCAATGTGGGGTGTGGGTACTGGTATACTTTCTTTACACCATGGTACCCCCAGTACATGTCCCAAGGTCCACTGTATGGGGACCATTGTCACCATCAACCATACAGGTAACTGATTAGACTATCCAGTCCAATGATGCATTTGCTGTATGCAAATTATCTGTAACAGAATGGACTCACTGACAAGGTAGTTAGCACTGATAAACCCAGGTCTCTCAGATGTGTCTATGACTGTTATGTGTTTGTCAATGTGTATATGACAGTATGTCACACTATGTAGTGTTCAAAAATCTCCAAAAGAATAGGGGCCACAAAACCAAGAACCATAAAAAATATGCACCAGGTACCCAAAGAGGCAGGAGGAAATGAAGCCACAAGCCTGATTGTGGAAGCAACAGCAGATTTATTCACATAAACGCCACACAATTCAACCTGTTTTCGTCCACTGGACTTCTTCAAGATGTAGAAATAAATGAATAACAAGCTGTGCCTACCTATATACCCCTCCCAATATTTAATAAGATAATCATTTAATTAGAACAATCATTTAATTAAAACTAATTAAAAGCTTGATACCCAGCATGTTCATAGTATTCATAGTGGCCGTAAAACCTAATAGCTCCACACAAATAGAACATACTACTTATGTCCACATAAACTTTGTAAAAATATATAAAAATATATATATTATTTAAAAAAAACTGTTTTACATTGAAATAAAATATATAATCTTACTACAAAAGTAATCCTACTACAAAGATCATATATATGATATGTAAAAAAATAAATAAACTGCAAAAAAAAAACTGCAAAAGAACTTACAAAACAATGTACACATTTACTTTATAGTTTTGCAGCTCTCATTTTTAAGATAGGGGTGACTGAAATGTATTATTTGAGCCCTGGGAATCTATTGGCTTCCAACAACAACTTCCAGAATATTTCTCTGACCTCTACCCTGTTTTCCCAAGGACCCCCCCCATATCACATTGAACCATTTCTACGATGAAAAAAAACATTTTGCTTGCGGACATATCATGGTATGTTTAAACAAGGCGTTGTTGGTATCTTGAACTCTAATAGCATATAAATGCTCATAAATCCTTCTTCTAAATTTATGAGTAGTTTTTACAATATAAAATGCACCACAGGTTTTGCATAAGGCTAGATAAATCAAACTTTCACTGTTACAGTTGGAAAAACCACTAATCCTAATCTGATATTCTGTTTGTAAAATATGTACAGAATCCTGTCTACGTATGTAAGGGCATTGTGCATAAGACCCACATTTGAAGGTTCCCAATTTCTTACATGAAGTAGTAGTACCATTGTGCTCCAGTAATTCCTTAAGATTTCTTCCTTTTTTATATGTAAATCCTAGTGTATTTTTAAACAAAGCATCCAACTAGGCATAGCGACTAAACCTGCTCCAATGTTGGGTGATAATGTTTTTAACCCTAGATGTATTCTGGTTATAAAAGATAACATAATTACCCCCAAAAATTCTTGAATTCTTTTCTTGTGATGGTAACCCTGAATATTGTTGGGTACCCTGTATGTCTACTGCTACTACCACACTAGCATCTCCTGTTCCCAAAATAGGGGCAAACCTGCCCGTTCTCCCATTTTTGACTTCTGCCAATACTTCTTCTATTAAGTAATTAGGATATTTTCTAGATATAAACATTTCTTTAACTCTCTGACTTGCTTGCTCAAAATCCAAATCAGAAGAAGTCATCCTACAACTGCGGACAAATTGTCCCTTGACAATGCTTCTCTTCTGCTTAAATGGGTGGGAACTGGTAAAGTATTAATATGAATTTGAAAAGGTTTCCTTTCTATATACACATGATATAAACTGCGGACATAAAATGTCTTTTTTAATAGTAACGTCCAAAAAATTCATAAGGTCATGTGTAATATGAGAAGTAAATTTCACAAACTCAGTGGTGTGGTTTAAACCATGTATAAATTCTGTTACCTTATCGTCACTACCCTTCCAAAAATACAGATGTCATCCAGGTAGTGTTTATAATATGCCCAGTATTGTGCATATTCTGATTGGAACACAAACTTCTCCTCCCATACCATGAGCACAATATTAGCATAGGTGGGGGCACAACTTGCCCCCATAGCCACTCCCTGGGTCTGTTTAAACAGCTCACCCTCAAAAAATATTAAATTCTGTTCCAATACCAAGTCCATCAGTTCTGTATACAACAAAAAGTATTGTGGTCTAGGTTCCCATGTTGGTTGATGGCCTCCTGAAACCATTTCGAGCCTGTAGTATGTGGAATCACATTAAATAAATCCTGAATGTCCAGGGTTACAAAAATGAGAGAATCTGAATACATGTTGTTGTTTATACTTTTCAAAAATTCCCAGGAATTACGGGGTTTTTCCACAAAATGAGGGATATGCTCAATGATACCACCAGGTATGTTAGAGTATCCAAGAATTAAATCAATTTAGCTTACTGCAAAATTGATTTGGTCTTACAAGATATGTTGGAAGACAATCTTATCAACCAAGAGACTTTTAGGTATCTTAGTGAGGAAAAACCCTGTATCCCTGCTATTTTCGGGATTCTCAAAGTAGACAAATGTGTGGAAGATCCACCCCTTAGACCCATTGTTGCCGCTAATGGTTCTAAAACATATCCCTTGGCAAAATTTTTGGATACAAAATTAAAGGATATTTGGGTCAGGGCCAATGGTATACTCAAGGATTCCTGGGTATTTTTGAGAAGTATAAACAACATGTATTCAGATTCTCTCATTTTTGTAACCCTGGACATTCAGGATTTATTTAATGTGATTCCACGTACTACAGGCTTGGAATGGTTTCAGGAAGCCATCAACCAACATGGGAACCTAGACCACAATACTTTTTTGTTGTATACAGAACTGATGGACTTGGTATTGGAACATAATTTAATATTTTTTGAGGGTGAGCTGATTAAACAGACCCAGGGAGTGGCTATGGGGGAAAGTTGTGCCCCCACCTATGCTAATATTGTGCTCATGGTATGGGAAGAGAAGTTTGTGTTCCAATCAGAATATGCACAATACTGGGCATATTATAAACACTACCTGGATGACATCTGTATTTTTGGAAGGGTAGTGAGGATAAGGTAACAAAATTTATACATGGTTTAAACCACACCACTGAGTTTTTGAAATTTACTTCTCATATTACACATGACCTTATGAATTTTTTGGACGTTACTATTAAAAAAGATGTTTTAGGTCAGCAGTTTACAACATGTGTATATAGAAAGGAAACCTTTTCAAATTCATATTTATACTTTACCAGTTCCCACCCGTTTAAGCAGAAGAGAAGCATTGCCAAGGGACAATTTGTCCGCAGTTGTAGGATGACTTCATCTGATTTGCATTTTGAGCAAGAAAGTCAGAGAGTTAAAGAAATGTTTATATCTAGAAAATATCCTAATTACTTAATAGAAGAAGTCTTGGCGGAAGTCAAAAATGGAAGAACGGGCAGGTTTGCCCCTATTTTGGGAACAGGAGATACTGGTGTGGTAGTAGCAATAGACATACAGGGTACCCAACAATATTCAGGGTTACCATCACAAGCAAAGAATTCAAGAATTTTGGGGGGTAATTATGTTATCTTTTATAACCAGAATACATCTAGGGTTAAAAACATTATCACCCAACATTGGAGCAGGTTTAGTCGCTATTCCGAGTTGGATGCTTTGTTCAAAAATACACTAGGATTTACATATAAAAAAGGAAGAAATCTTAAGGAATTACTGGAGCACAGTGGTACTACTACTTCACGTAAGAAATTGGGAACCTTCAAATGTGGGTCTTGTGCACAATGCCCTTACATACTTAGACAGGATTCTGTACATATTTTACAAAGAGAATATCAGATTAGGAGTAGTGGTTTTTCCAATTGCAGCAGTGAAGGTTTGATTTATCTAGCCTTATGCAAAACTTGTGGTGCCTTTTATATTGGAAAAACTACTTGTAAATTTAGAAGAAGGATTTATGAGCATTTATATGCTATTAGAGTTCAAGATACCAACAACGCCTTGTTTAAACATACCATGATATGTCCACAAGCAAAATGTTTTTTTTTCATCATAGAAATCATTTAATGTGATATGGGGGGGGGGGCCCTTGGGAAAACAGGATAGAGATCAGAGAAATATTCTGGCAGTTGTTGGAAGCCAATAGATTCCCAGGGCTCAACGAACACATTTCAATCACTGCTATCTTAAAAATGAGAGCTGCAAAACTATAAAGCAAATGTATATATTGTTTTTGTAAGTTCTTTTGTAGTTTGTTTGCAGTTTATTTATTTGTTTACATATCATATATATGATCTTTGTAGTAGGATTACTTTTGCAGTAGGATTATATATTTTATTTTAATGTAAAACAGTTTTTTAAAATAATATATATATATATATATATATATATATATATATATATATATATATATATATATATTTATATATTTTTACAAAGTTTATATGGACATAAGTAGTATGTTCTATTTGTGTGGAGCTATTAGGTTTTACGGCCACTATGAATACTATGAATATGCTGGGTATCAAGATTTTAATTTTTTTTTAATTAAATGATTGTTCTAATTAAAGGATTACACTATGTATTGTTCATTAACAACCAGTGCATCCCCCATTACCATACTGTACAAGGCCTGGTGATGTTCTTCACTTAACAAGATACTAGGGATACACCTCATGCTTAAAGCTGTGTGGCATGTGCAATTCATACCACACACATTAGCAGCAATAAGTACCCAAGTAGAGGTTCTACTCTCAGTGTTGCCAAGTAAAAGTGTGTGTGTATGTAAAGGGATCTACTTCAGTTTACAGAAAATACATGTCCCAGGAGGTCATCTGTCCGAGAAATGACTGGCAAATGCTAACATTTCAAAGATATCTTGTGGAAATTCATTCCATCAAAACTAGTAGTAGATGTGTAAATGCCCTCTTCCCCACTGAATAGCTGTACAGCGATACTGGGGTTGGTATATATAGTTGGGTGTGGATATTGTGGACACAGCCACCATTATTGGGGTTATTGTTGTGTGTATCCCCCTGCTTAGTTGGCTGTAATACTGTACAGTTTATGCTAACAGGTTAAGTAGTTGTCAATCACACTTTCTGCAGTTCTACACCACCTCACACCCTCCAAAGTGTAAGGCTGTGCCACCCACACCAGCACACCTATGTTTACCAAGTCGAGGATTGCACTACATTGTGGAAGGGGAAATATACTCTGCCACTACCATCGTCAATGACATTAAACTAGCAGACTGATTATTTACTGATGTGATGTTGTGTCTATTTTGTCTTGGTGGAATCAAATAGGCTAAAATGGATTCACTGCAAAAGTACATACATCCATGTGTACAGTATTCGCTGTGTACTGCATCAACACCAAAGTCTCTGTGTGTGCGTGTTATACAAAAACATGTGGTGTGTACCACCCAGTACAGTTACCATTGTCCATTGTAGATGGGCTGCTGACATATGTGACCATGCACTCACTTGTATACACCCCTCAGACATATCAGCCATGTGGCACATGCAGTAACTGTTATACAGACCTGTTACTTGTGTTTAGCTGTACCCAGGAATGACACAGTCATTGTATCACCACAGTGCCATACTCTTTGTGGGAAACAACAGCAGACCAACATCCTGCTGACACATAGACACCTACAACACAAACTGAATACATTATGGAGACCACAATCTGTCAGTGTTAATAACAGCTATAATGCATCATGGTGGGACAGCTACACATCCTGACATGTAAGCATTAAACTTTACTGCTGAAAACATGTTACACAGCATTACATTGGTACACCTTAGTACATTCACCCTGTGCATCAGAGCCATATTAGCCTGTCCCTGCATCAATGTTATGGATGACGGGGATGTGGCACAGGTATCATTATATGCACAGGTTGTGTTGTGGGTTTACCAGAGACCTAGGGTGAGCCGTTTGGTTGACATCATGTGTGAGTGTTAGGGGATTTCATTATTAATTGGGCTGTGCAGATGTGGTGTGTGTAGGTATGGGGTTGCCCTAGCTGTGTTGGTGATGTGTGTGTATGCATGCACACAGTTCTGCCATGTGGCTGCCCTATACAGGGGTTTGTTGGACAGCTGCCGACAGTACATGGCAGGGTGTGCAGTTCACTGTCTCTGGCCATGAACATGAGAACTGTGCCTGCCAGGGGTTCCATGGGCACTACCAGGTACAAGGGTAGATATGGTACTCTCCGCTGATGATGACAAATGTCCGCTGGATCCGGGTCCGTCTTGGGACTGGCCAGGGCCACGTGCATATGGCCTGCTATGTTGTGGTGTGGACAGCACCCCCCTGCAGTACTGGTACTGCCACTACGGCAGCGGCTCTGACTTGTTGCACGTCCACATAGACCTCAACCTGTTGGTGTTGCTGACCTACATCCACATGGCTGTCACCCTACTCCCACCATATGCTCAACCACAGACATTGCACCGTCAAGGATTCCCACCATCTCACCCAACCATCTATCCAGGACCTATGCAAAATAACGGTGGGCACCTGCAAGATCATGGATGTTGCAATAACAGCAGAATTAGTAGCCCTCTGGAGCCACAGACCCTGTCTGCTATAATGTTCCATACATGTCTGTGCCTCCATGATGGCCTGAAACCCGCACCTGCTGTGGCACTTCTGCCAGAGGCATGATGACCAGCAGCCCTCCTACAAGTATCCCTGTACATATGCCTGTGTAGTACCTCAACGGTCATCCAGCTATGGCTGCTGTGTCCAGACACACTTGCCATAGTCACCACACTGTCTGTCCCTTGCCATCACCCACCAACTGTCCCTCATCTATGGCCACTGGTGATGGGGTATGTATAGGCAATGTGACTGTGTGTGGGATGGGGTGGATAACAGTGGAATGTCAACCGATGACACAGCTTCAGCCCCTGACAACTGTGCCTGTGCCTCACCATACCTGTCACCATTGTCAGAGTCTGTGTGGACACTAACATCAGTTTGCCTTCAGGAGGGACCCTGGCCCACCTCAACACCTGTGAGGCGAAAACAAGAATCACACTTTAAGACCTGTACGTCAATACTTAACTCTACACACACACACACACACACACACACACACACACACACACACACACACACACACACACACACACACACACACACACACACACACTTGCAGGTGAAGTTGCACAAAGATATTACACAGAGACCTTTCATTACCCAACTGTCGACATGCATGACATATGGCATTCAACATCATGAACTGCAGCTATAGTCAATCCCTGTTACCAACATTATACATCTCTATGATGCATGAGTTGTATTAGTAGGTGATGCCCTTTCCTCTGAAACACACTGCACCCATGTGCACAGTATTGCTGTGCACCTGTTCAGCACCCTGGCATGTACTGTGCACCATACCTCACAGGTGTACACACCATTGCTTAATGTCTATATGTGTGTCAGTTATGTTTGCTCTGTTGATCACAGCCCCTATGTGTTTGTCCAACACATACCTGGGATGATATGAGGACAGATGTCAATAGTGAATGCCTGATGTCTGATTTGCAGATCTCATCAGCAGCAGTGCATGTATGAGCAATAAAATACAATTACACTGACAACCTTCAAAGCTTACTATGGCTATGAGGAGTGTACACACCCTTATTGACATAGCGCCATCTTCCCTGATATGCCATGGGGCCACAATACTGTATATGTTAACATTACACAAACCTGATATGTGACATATGACCTGTGCAATCAAATGTAGTATCAAGCAAATGTGTTGGTTGTGCAGATGCTGATTGAGATGCATACAGTTTTTGGGTGCATATGTGTGCACACCCTTAGGATGGTTTGTTGCACCAACTAAGTGTACTACAGCAGTCACTATTCCTGGAAAGGGTATACAAGCATGGCCCATCTGCACTTGCCAGTATTTGGTCACTCCACCCTTCAAATGTCCACCAACTCTGCCAGATTGCAAGGTCAACTCGTGTGCACAGCCCTTGGAGGTCACACTGTGCTTTCACTGTTGCTCTGGAGTCAGGGTTATGTCTGCCACAATTCATGGCCTTGACTGTGCTCTGATACAGCCATTCATAGTGAGCTTTGGATGTCTGCTTCAGTTCACTGTTGTGTTTCAGGATGACACCCCGCCCCATCCTCTCCCATATTTGGAGTGACAACTATGGGCTGCACATGAGTGTCATTTTGCAGTGTCCGGATTCAGAACACCATGTGTACCTGCCTAGTTCCTGCTAATGAATGGCAAACGTACAGGTGTACACTGACACCAGCAAGATACAGATGGGAATGGAGGGCCTGAGGTGGAGTGAGGTGTTGCGTGTGCAGCACATGTGTCTTTATTAATACTGCCTGTAGGTTTCGGACTTGGTCTTTGTACACCATTACACATTGCAACACATGCCTTTGGGGGACTTTTGATGTTAGATATGTTTCATATGTTTCATATGTTACATATGAAAGTGTAGAAGTTAAAGAATATAGACTAGTTAGGGACAAGAATTTTACAATATATAATTTCACAGAAATAGAGATCAAAAAATAATTTTTTGATTTATTCACAAAAGGTCTAGACTTTATTCCAGCATGTCCCATTGATTTATCAGAAGCTTTGATAGATTTGAAGCTGTTTGTAAGGCAGGTAAATTTAATTTTGAATTTTAATGGACAGCCTTATACTAAAACTACATTAACTAGGTCTAGCACCTTCAACCCTCCAACTAATCCATGTTTAAAAGTGTTTGAAGAAATGGCCAGTAAGGAAATAAGAAAGATCATCTGCAAAAAATCAGACAGGGCACCGGCCAATATGAAGCCAGAAGAGATGTCATTAATACAGCTTCTAAGGAAAGAAAAATGTAGAACCATGAAGCCAGATAAAGGAGGGGGGCTTGTCTTGATGTATATGTAGGATTATGAAATGTATTTGTTCAACATGTTACAAGATTCTGAAAAATATGAGTTGGTATCCAGAAATGAAGTGAACTTAGCTTATTCCAAAATTAAATATACCTTGATGGATAATTTATTACAAGGTTTTATTAACGAAGAGGTCTACAATTATTTGAATGTCAACAAACCTAAAATCCCTATAATTTTTGGAATTCCTAAGACACATAAAGGTCTCAAACCGTTAAAATTTAGACCGATAGTGTCAGGTAGAGGAGGGATTTTAGAACCTATAGGTAAGTACGTTGACTTTAGGCTTAAATGTTTTGCCACAACCTTGAAATATATATGTAAAGATTCGTGGGATTTTTTAAGAGGTATACAGAGAGATTTTTTCCAAACAGATCTACTACTAATAACTATTGATGTCGTGGATTTGTTCCCGAGTATTCCCCATGAGCAGGGTCTAGATTGGTTCAATGAAACATTAGTCAAAGAATCAGCTTTGTCAACTAACACTATAAACTTATTAGTTGAATTCATGGAAGTTATACTAAAAAATAACTTCATGTTTTTCAATGGAGAAACATATAGACAAAAAAAGGGGGTGGCAATGGGTGCCCCATGTGCCTCTATATATGCTAATACAGTATTACATAGATGGAAGCAGGATTTTATCTTTTCCACTCAATGGAAGGAATACATAAAGCATTATACCAGGACTTTAGATGATATCAGCATATTGTGGACCGGTACTGAGGGACAATTTTTGGAATTTTTTGATTACATCAATTCCACGACTCATTTTTTGTCTTTTACACATGTTATTAGTAATGAAAAAATGAATTATTTGGATGTTACAATCTCTAAGGATTGTGTTAATAATAGGTTCACTTCGAAACTATACAGAAAACCCACTTTTCCCAACACATACTTGCACTACACAAGTGGTCACCCTCACTATCAAAAGAAGGGTATAATTAAAGGGCAAATGTTAAGGGCATTGAGAATGTCAAGTACTTTAGAATATTTCATGGAAGAGTTATTGGTACTAAAAAATATGTTTTTGGAAAGGGGTTACCCAGATGTTTTGATTGATGTGATGAGCAAAGAAGTTTCAGAACACAGAGAGAACAAATACCCCCCTTTATTAGGTCTGGGGCAGATTTTAGAAACAAAATCTAGTCAAATTAGTAATGCTGTTTTTTCTAACAACTACACACATACCTATTCAAATGATTCACAACAAATTGAAGAGGTAATTAGTAAGTTTTGGCCGGTTTTAACAGGACATGTAGAATTAAGTAAACACATTCCGAGGTATCTTAGATTTACTAGACGCAGGGACACCAACATAAAGGAACTATTTGAGAAATTTCATCCTCAAGAAAGAATTAGTAATAACAAGAATTTGAAAAAAGGCACTTATAAATGTGGAAGTTGCAAGCAATGCACATATATTCTTAATAGAGGTTCCTTGTATATTCCCTCCAGGAGTTTTTGTTTTAAAGCCAACATTTATGCGAATTGTGCAACGCAAGGAATAGTATATTTGGGACACTGCACTGAGTGTTTCAGTTTTTATGTTGGCAAAACAGAAAGGCCCTTGAGAAAGAGAATTTATGAGCACATGTATGAAGTTTCTAGAAAAAAAGAAACAAACGCTTTTTATAAGCATTCATTTTCATGTCCTGAGATGTGTATAAAATTTATTGTGTTGGAACAGGTGCAAATGGATGGTAGAGGGGGAGACTGGGAAACGCGTTTAGAATACAAGGAACTCTTGTGGCAGCTCAAACTAGATGCTGCCACAAGTCCCTGTCTAAATGACAATATAAACATAAAAAGTGTCCTTAAACTAAGAATGGCCAGACTGTGATTCATAAGTAATTTGATGTCATGGTATATAGAATTTGTTTAACCATTTGAGTAATGTATATTTTTTGTATAGTAGATTAATACATTAATACATTTATAAAAATTTTATAATAATATATTGATTTCCTAAAATTTTTGTAGGTATTAGTTTTGCATTGACAGTTCAGAAAATGTTTATCAAACATATTGAGAATACGTTTTCACAATATTTTTATAGTATTCATATATTTATTTATTAATGTATATTATATAAAAATTGCATATTTATGTTTGTTATATGTCTATATACATATTTATATAATTCCACATATTTTTAGGATATGAAATGAATTAATTTTGTTGCAATATATAAGAAATAAGAATCTATGAATTTTAATTTCAATATTGAAATAAGGTTAACATGATTTTTTATATTTTATATACATCAGTATTTATGTATTATACAATAGTGGTACAAGGATGTAAATGAAATACAGCTAGGCTAGAAAATAAATGTATAGCTTTAAAGTTTAATTAGTTCTGTTGTCACATGGTGGTTAATGAGCTTTATATACAGCTCTATTTTAGTGACATTTTATCTTGATAAAGCTTGGAAATGGGACCAAATGAAAGCGCTTGATTTCAACTGTTTTGTCTTTTACTGATTGCCTGAAGTATTGCGCTGAACAGCGAAAGTTTTTAATGGAATTTTAAGACAAGAGTAACAAATTCTTTTTTATACAACGCTCCTCCTATCGACTGGTTCTTCGAGCAGTGGAAGGGCTGCTTTGGTGTTTACTGCTTTACCTTCATATTATTGGACTTTTGATGTTATGCATATGCTACCTGTAGAGAGCCGTGGATGATGCTTACTGTGGAACAACTTTCCCATCTGATTACCCTAACCCATAGGTCACACTTATGCAGAGTCCAGGAAATTGCTGACACAGGTACTGCACAGGCAGTACTTGCTAGACATTCCTGCAACTCCCTCAGTGTTTTGGTATGTTTCTAGATAGCCTCCATGACCAGTTTGCAATATGTGTCATCATCTGTCTTGGATGACCACCTGTTTATTTGCTACATTAGTGTTGTCCCATACTTCCTCGTCACATGCATGACTGTCTGCACTGTTTGCCATGGTATATGCAATGGTAAGGTAAGGCGAAGTCTCCCACTCCTGAGTGCTACTTGTTGGATATGGGATCCATTCCATGGTTTGTAAGATGTGTGCAAGGGACAGCTGCCTCTGTTGCAGGTGAGTGGGCAAATGTTATAGACATTATGTCTTGGACAGCAGACCATATCTTGGT
>NC_056728.1:665258293-665310793 GCF_019279795.1 Protopterus annectens | reverse complement strand
AGTTGGAGAGACCTGCAATGTCTAATCTTGAAACATAGACATCGATGTCCCTTGTGGGACACCAAAAATGAATGATCAGAGACAGTCCCGGTAATGACATATCAAACCAGCCTGTAGATGCACACAGACCAGTAGGTTGTGCAAGCCTGATAACCCATGGGTCGACACAACGTACGACATGTGTCCCGACACATGGAGAGTGGGCAGTGTTTAGTGGTGTGTTTGAACCCCACCAGCACCCACAGTAAGGATGAGTGCTGTAGAGGAGTGGCAGGTGGGGGAACTATGGCTATGCAATTATTGGCCTAGGCATGCAGGTTTTGGCTGGCAAAGTCGTCTTAGGACTGTCCCGGGGATGTAAGTAATATTCCAAAATGGGCATATCTGATGCCCATACCTGCCAAACCCTAAAAGCACATCCACTGGACAGGCCATAAACCATTGGCGGAACAAATAGTGACCATACCCTTGAACTGTCCCCGATTTCCAGGGACGTCCCTGATTTCGACTCAATTTCTAACTCTGTCCCACTTAAACCCTCCTAAAACTAGTGACATTCTGAGGAAAGGTGGTGAATCACATGTAATGGATAATGACAACAATTAAGAGTCATAAACATCATGTATCTCAGAAAATGTGTATAAATTCCTACAATAATATTGCCAGATTCGCTACTGGTAATCCATTCAGAACTCACCACTGTTCTAATCTTAGGCAACTAGACTGGCTGGAATTCCAAAACCATCTGATAATCCCCCAACTCACAATGGCCCACAAAATATTTTACCAACCCAATAATACCACTATACTCTCAAAACTCTTAATCCCATATAATAATCTGAACTCCTTACGTTCTTCTAACAAACTCCTTGCTAGCCTAGCAAAGTCTAATAATACAGCTGGTGACTCTCTGTTTACTAATACAGCAGGAAAAAAATGGAACCTGTTACCCAATGAACTAACACTAATTACATCCTTGCCACTCTTTAAACAAAAACTCAAACAATACCTCCAAATGCACTGGCTATGCCCTTGTAGTAACCCTGACTAACAACCATCTTCACCCCTGTTTCTTCCTCTTCTAACCAAAGTTCCAAACATTTAAATACTTAATCTTGTATTATGACTGACACTATTTAAACTCTAATCAACTTATTGCTTATATCCTTGAACCTGTTGTGAACTATTGTACATAACCCTTACTGTATTATAACTGTTTTAGCTTTCTTAAGCAATATTATGTTCACTGTTACTTTTCTTAATGTGTTCTAATCTCTGAAATGTAAAAACTTCCTGTTTTATCTGGTTTATTAATCCTGTATTTACCATGTAGCAATATTTTTATACTTTTTATATTTTTGTTTATCTGTGTGTGGCTTTTCTCCTCGGGCCTCTACTGAAAATGGATCTATATCCAGCTAAACTAGCCCGGTCAACAAATGTAAAATAAATAAATAAATAAATAAAATAAATAAATAAATACATATACTCTGAGTCTGTCAATGTGTCAGGTTATTAGCACCAATAATTTAAATGTGTCCCTGATGTTGTTATGCCGTGTCCCTGATACAGTTTGTAATTTCCCCAATTGTATGAGAGGTCTGATAGGGGCAGAAAGCACATATTCCACTGACAACCTTAGAAAGATGATAGAATATTAGGTATGCAGTAGCATGACTCAGTTGAAGGATGTGGGTTCCTAAACCCATTTACCTGTTTGTATTGAACAGTCTCAGTTCCCATGTATTAGCCAGACGGGTGCAGATTGTAAGAGGAACACACCAATAATATGATTCAAACCCTGGACAGGCCACGGATTACGTACAGTCAAATGGCATGCCATTGCCTAATAGGCAGCCATTCCCGATAATGTAGGCATGTATTCTGATGTAATAGTCATCGCAAGGTAATATCATAGTCCTCAGTCCCACACAGGGGTGTGAGTGTCAGATGCAAACACCAAATGCAGTGCATTTGCATGTGTGGGAGCAAGTGGGTGTAAGCCTCTTTGGCCACCAGTATGTGAGTATTTACACTGGTAAAGCAATGTAGAGGCTAACTGAGTGTAAGAAACTGTAACCAGAGGTTAGCATTGCTCAGCACTGAGCAAACCCAAGCACACCCGCTCACACCTGCTTTAATGTGCCTTAATCACTCACTCCATATCCAATGACTTTGTTCTGCCCAGCATCAAAATAAATAGCCTCTGCAAGGCTCAAAACCAGGACCCTGCACACACAGCTAATGTGATTTACCAATAAGCCATGGCAGATCTACAGACATCAGACCTTATTACAAACATATCATTCATCGCAGTCATTCAACAGTATAGGAAATGTATTCCGTCATGTAGATGTATGTGTGAGTGTTTATGTCCAGCATATAGTTAGATACATATATACGGATATATCAGGAACATGCCATGTGACAACAAAGCATTACAAATGAATGAAAAGGGAAACAACAGCAATGCCTATATAATGTAGTGGTGTTGTCCTATGTAATATCAAGACTCCCCCAGACAGACATGTGTCATTCATACAGGCAAACATTTGTACATTGGCAGTATACATCACTCTGTGCATGCTATTTACATTAATACAACAGTTTCTGTCCAATCATTAGGTGAGAACAGTACTCTTGCCAGGTGCTGTGTTTGACATCATCATCATGATAAAGGTAAATAGGGTAACCATATTGGGACTGGTAGTTTTGTGTGTACAATGAGGTCGTCCTCATCACATGTACCTGGAACATTTCGGTGCCATGTACATACTAGAATAGTGTGCCTGAGAGACTGGGGTGAGGACAACAGGAGTGTGTTGTGATACATATTAAAAGGGTTACGTGTGTTCAGTGGACACGTGTGAAATGGACAGCTATGTATGGGGCAAATGTTGTTCTAGGAACCAATTGGCCTTATGTTTCCGTAGGGGGAGAGTGGGATGTGGAGGAAGGAGAGTAGGTATGCCTGTGGAGGATAGGTAGGGGAGGATGACAGACAACACAGCATACAGGGTCAGAATATGACACGTGGTGGGATACACCTCGGACAGGGAAGGGTGTTTGGCATTCACAAGCCCATGAGCCCCCAGATGTAAACAGTGGGACAGAGGTCCCCAGCCATGGGCAGCCACCACTGCACCGAAACAGCTGCAAAGGTGGCAGTACTGGGGACTGTCTAGGAGGGGCAGCCTCACCCTGTAAATGCAACACTCTGCCCTTGAGCAGGTGTATCTGGCCTTGAAACCCCTTATTGAGCCCCCTACACACCACGTCCAGGACCGTACGACAGCGGACATGTTCCTGTCTGGACCTGCTCCCAGGGGGAACAAGCCCCGTCCTCAGTGGTGGTACCACTAGAAAGTGGTGCAGAGCCAACAGAGGTGTAGGTCCAAGGCTGGGCCCCAGATGTGCTGGTGCCCGGTGCCATGGCCAGCTGAAGTGGGACAGGAGGTTCTGCTAAGTCCTCCAAACCCATACAGCCTATGGTGTTGCAGTTTAAACACAGATATGACTTACTAATAGTCAACAGCATTCAGGATTACTTACAACAGCATTCACAGATATGACCATCAAACAAACACAACAGATGGTATACATTTGCAAAGGGAGCACAACACATGCATATATACTGTATGACATCTGTACAAAGTGTAGAAGATGTGTGACTGCAGCTATGAACAGTGGCCCATTACTGGCATTTCACTTGAACCCCAGATAGTGTCTGTCATACTACTGTTCCATGTGACATATGTCCAGTCAGGGATGCGATGGCAGTAACACATCACTATCACCATGTACTGGCTGCAATCCTCACACTATGCCCCTGCTGTTGTCAGATGTGTGTTCAGTGAGTAACACAGGAAAAAAATGGTTCCACACACTGACCAGTCCATGGATGGCCCTACAGAGGGAGGTCCATCATGAACAGAGCACTGTCTTGTCAGTTGTAAAACATGCAGAATAGCCATTACCACACACAACTTGTTAAACAGGCAGTAGTCTCAATGAAGCATAGCTACACTTACATGCTGTAGTCATGACTGGCACATCACCCTCCTGTCTGTAGGCTATTTCCCACTCTGTATGTTGTTTGAAGAACATCCAGATATCATCTGTGATGCCATTTCCAAACACCAGATCGAGGTACCACTCACAGCGACTCTCATGGGCAAACACCAACATGATGTCCCTGGATATTATACTGTGTTTTTCTTGTGAAAGGCTATGGGAACATCATCACAGCTGTTCCACATGCAATCAGCTAGAAGAGGACTGCAGTAGGTGCAGAGGCCATCACCTGATTATAACCACCACTTACGTTACAGAAACTTCTGCTGAGCAGGTGTACACCTCCACATCCACCAGAGAGTGTGTGGGAGGGACAGAGGCAAAGTACATCAGAGAAAGGCTTGGAGACTAAAACCTAAGCATCATCTGTCACACACCTACCAGTACAGGGGTCAGACCCCTGACTGACTAGTCATTACTATTACAAGTGCATGCAGTTACTCCATGTGCCACAAAGCTGACATGTTGGTGTGCTGTAGGAACTCATATGTGTGTTGGTGAGCGACATCTGCAACAGAGATATAGTAGACATACATTAGGTGTAGCACACATGGCTGTCCACATGAACGGATGTCATTGTCAACACAACGACATTCTCTAATGGACTCACATTGACACTCTTTGCCAGGCCCACAAATACACACTCTAACTATATAGTTTGCCACACTGCAGTAATGCACAGGTACTACATGCACCACAGGGGATATCCGGAGGTGCTATGGGCTAAGGCATGTGAATGTATTTGACATCTGTTGGTATGCCAATGGGAGTTATACTGGGAGTGACTGTGGTTGGGAGCATCATACCCCACACGCAGACACAAGGTGCCAGTGCTGACATGCATTGTTGGCTGTGCAAGATGGCTGTACAAGGCTGTGTGAGGGGTAATCCTTGGCATCACACCACCCGACAATGGTGTGCAGTGTTGTACAGGGGTGTAGTGTCTGCAATGTCCCACAGAGATGGGTATTGTATGAACCGCCCTGACATCCTGGACACCATTGTGCATGGCCATAGCTTTGCAATGCATGCCATGTCTGTGTTTGATAGTCCTTGACATGGACATTGCCTGGGATGTGCATGTCCCACAAAAATGTACAGTGACATGTACAGGTGTACCTGGTTTGGACAGCACATGTTGTGTACACAGACTGTTATCCTCCGATATGCCAATACTGGCCTGGTGTGGCAGATCCTGCTTATAATCAGCAGGTTGCCCATGCACCTGCATTGATAGCATGATACAGTTGTTCCATCATGTCAGTAACATCGGTCCATACAGGGCACATGTGTACGGCATTGTATGGCCTCTGTGAATCACATTTGATGTCACCATATATGTTGCAGGCATCCAGTGGGGAACATATATAGCTGTGTCTGTGTATATGCATATATATATATATATATATATATATATGCATATATATATATTTATATATATATATATATATATATATATATATATATATATATATATATATATATATATATATATATACACATATATATATACATGTTGGAATGCCCTTTGTCACACAGAAGGTTTCCAAAGGAACTGACGTGTACACAAAACAGAGGCATTGCCTGTGTCATAACATTTAGATCATAAGCAGTTCACCAGAGAAGGGATGGTTGTTGTGTATGTGGAGTTTGGGGTGGGGAATTATGGCTATTGTACTCTACCCTAGGAATTGTGGAGATAGGGTGGGGGAATGATGGGTATGGGACTACACCATGGTGACCACTTTGGTGTCATTGCTCAACAGTGCCACAGGAAATTAACATACCCAACTGTAGTCATGCATAACCGTGTATTCTTTACCATTCCTAACTATGTAATACTTTGTAGACACCGGTCACCACGGTTTGCTACCATGGTGTGCTAAAAGACATTACACATGTGTATGCCTGGCTACAGGGTAGTCACACACACAAACACGCACCCACATGCCGGTATTGCGAATACACATCATGCCTATGTAAAGGTAACTAGTACAGTGGTATGCAGTTAGGGTATGTGCCACAGAGCACATACACTTACACATACTGATTCCACATCTGAGTTATGTGACATCACAGGACTGATTACTCGCAGTGGGGAGGGGGGAAGAGAAAGGTTTAACAGTTGACAAGGATAAAGCCCAGTGCAAAAGAAGGTATCGCTTTGGAATGCAGCGAAACCCGCTGTCATGACAGGATGCTGACACATATACACACACAACCACACTCATCCATTTGCTGACACACACACTCAGGCTTTTCCGGAGACACACACACACACACACAGGCATTTGCTGTCACACACACAAACACACGCACACAGTTGCTGGTGGTTGGATCAGAACTTCTGCTTATTTAATGTTCGCGATTACAGTACTATGCAGTTATGAGATGCGCCACAGAAATTACCCATTCCAAGGCATCAGACTGCCCTTCTACAGTTGAGGACAACACCAGGGAGACTGACAGTCACAAAGTACATAGCTGTAGACCTGTGTGTTTAAAGTAGGTATCCATTACAACCTGTATGCACAAACAAGACACATCATCTGCAGGTAGACCTGAGAGGTATAGTTGTAGTACAACAGGAACCTGAACTGGAGTATGGCCATCTGCGGAATGGACAACTAGTATCACTATACAGGGTTACAGTGGGCATGCTTATACACTTAGTAGCACAGGGCTGTCTGGGATGCACTATAACTACAACTACACAAGGTTATACTGGGCATGCTCATACACTTAGTAACAAAGGGCTTGTTGGATGCATTGACTCAAATTACACAAGGTGGCAGTGGGTACGCTCATACACTTAGTAGCACAGGGCTGTTTGGGATGCACTCTGATTCTAAACACTGAAGGCCACAGTGTGCATGCTCAAATACTTACGTGTACTGCACATGTTGTAATGGACTCCTATTGTAAACACACAGGTTAACAGCTAGGTACATCTTACTTGTCAGTATATAGGCATATCATACTGGATTACTACCTGATACCTCTATGTTGCCTGTAAATGATATATCTGTGTCTGTGCTGTGTGATAGACATGCATACATGTACATCACGTACTGACATATATATGTTACGTATACACATTCATGCATGTGCGGACGTGACAGTCAATGGGTAAATGGGGTCGCACAGGTGGATGCTACCTACAGCATGTGTCACACACATTGCTGCCCTGAAAAGCATACATTGATAGCAGGTTGTGGACAGTGGCATTATATGTGGAACAGTGGCATGTGCAAGCATAATGTGTGAGCCACCTTGTGTAATGGTACTGAGGTGCAGGTGACAAGATGACCTCTCCCAGCTGTGGTATTGGTTATTACTACCAGGACCGCTACCCTAAGTATATCTCCCATTGGTCATATACATAAGTTCTACTGCTGTCTGTCACCCTACATGAGGCATATGCTACCAAGCACAATACTATGGGCAGTGATGTCATGGTATGGGTGGCAACTGCTAGACCAGAACAATGAGCCAATGTACTGCTGTTATTATGAGGTTGTCCAGTGCCTGTCATTCTGGCCTGTCATGACTGTATGACGAGCCTTCAACACAGAGCAAATGCATCCATGTTACACGTGTGTGTAGATAATACCTAGGTCACTTTTACCCATATAGCTGCATTACAAGGCAAATGTCCTACACACAGAAGTAACACCTGACACCTACATGGCAATTGCATTGGATGCCTATGCTAACCCGTGCTGGATGTGTGGCTTTAGTAATCTATTAGCTCAATTTAGAACCTACAATGGGGAATACTGACATCTGTGCAGTGAGGAACAGCTGGCTGAAGGCTCTGTAGTACACAATTGCACTACCACCATATAACTCATATCCAGACTTGTAGGCCATAATAGTGGGTATGGACCATATCAGGTGGTGGTGTACACATATTCATAAAGGCTACTCCCATGTATGGACCACTACTCCGACATAACGCAGCACAGATGAGTCAGGTACAGGTAACAGTGGCAAATGCAGCATCCTAGGTTGTATCCACATATACATCCACCACCTTGTTCCCATATTACCAGCACACATCCATATGTGGTATGACATAATATGGTAGACCACCACATAACCCTCAATTGGTGGACTGTACCTAGGCCTACATCAACTGTGCAATGTACCCATGTACAGACATAGCTGCATAATGTGTTATGCAATGCAATAATACCACTGTTTGTAACCTGCTCAGTTGTACACATGCCAGGGCCCCTTGGATGTTGTCAGCATTAACACGGTCGACTGTTGCTGTACACCAGTAACCAACACCCTCATGGTTGGATATGACCTAACCATACCTGCCCTAGATATGTACATCCCACACTCATACAACATATATCACATTACCATAGCTTTCATTTACCTTTATACATACAGGTGGCTACAGCCATTACACACATGCACATGGCAAATAGCATGCTAACAGTACATAAGGTTCAGTATCTATGTTGACAGAGGTAATATCCATTCTCTACTGGTCAACCATCACACCTATCATATCATACAACACTCCATGTGGCATGTATGTCTTTAGACATGTCCACCTAATGCAATGCCTACAAACATGCCCAAATAACAGGACCATAGGGTGTACATAATGCCTATATTGACAGACTCTGAGAAATCCAGCTCTGCACTGTATGTTCCTGAGTAGTCACAGGTAATATGTTCATGACATGTACAGCCATGTGTGGCCACAGCTCCTACATATACCCCATGTCAACAATTGCAAGCCATGCATGCTGTGTGCTGTCTGGACATTAGCCTTAGTACCACAATAGACAGTACATGCTGGGTGAGATGTTTACAAGTCACAGATGCTCGGCTATGTTTAACACATGGCGTGGGGAAGGTGTGGAATGTTTCCTCTTGATCTGCTAGTGCACATAGTAATGTGCTCCGCATATGTGTACATGTATTGCTGTTTGTGTAGATTCCATGTGTGTGCAGTGTCTGATGTCTGAAGGTGACTGTTGTCTTAGTACATCATGCTGTTGCAATACAGTCTCAGCATTGACAACTGTATATGGTGATATGCTTTAAGTACAGTAAGCCATACATGAGGTATGGACGGATGTTTGGACATGACTACTAAGTGGTGGGGCTTCTTTGCAGATGAATGATTACTGAGGACAGCTTACTGTTGTGTAACAACCAGGCCTACAATAACCTGAGTACCTGCTAAGGTCAGGTTTGTTAATTGAAGTGGAAGACAGACAATGTAGAATGCTGTAAGGGTGACACCGAAGGCAAACCCCATGACACCTGTAACAGTAATACCTCCCTTGTGCATATATCAGCACAGTTGTCATAGGAAAGAGTCAGTAAGCTTTGTACCGGATGTGATAGTGCTGTACTGCTGTAGTACCTATCATGAGATAGCCATGTGTTTGATTCACAGTACTGGAACATGTGGGTGTGTGTCCATATATGTCACATATGGTTAAGAATACATCCCACATGTTATCACTCTCCTGAACACTGCTGGAGACACTGGTACAGAGTGATGTGTAGAAAGAAAGCCATAGGCTTGTGGTTGAACCTCACACATGTAAAGGGTCTGTATGTGTGTGACATAGGTGTATATCTTTGTGACTGCCAGTGTGTGTTTGTGTGTGTGTGTGTGTGTGTGTGTGTGTGTGTGTGTGTGTGTGTGTGTGTGTGTGTGTGTATGTATGTATGGCTGTCCGGTACCTGGAGTGAGGCTGTATGTTACCATAGCGGAATGTTAATGCCCCTTTCCCCCATCCACTCAAAGCAGTGTAGTATACCTGTTGATAACATCAATTGTAGATAGGCATACAAACCGCCTGTCAACATGTATGCGCTGGGGTGTGACCTGTTGTTACATAACCTACTGATGGACCCCCTCCCCACATACACTCACTGCACTTTAGTATCCCTGTTGATGTCCTTGATCTTGGAACATACCAACTACCTGTACATGTGTAATCTCTGTGGCACATCTTGTAATTGTGTAGTACTATAATGATGATATGCACATAGGCAGGGGTTGACATCCAAACACTGGCAACTGTGTGTGTGTGTGTGTGTGTGTGTGTGTGTGTGTGTGTGTGTGTGTGTGTGTGTGTGTGTGTGTGTGTGTGTCAGAGTGTGTGTTACTGTGTCTGGACTCCCTGAGTGTGTGGGTGTGTCTGTGTTTGCATGCTGTCATGGCAGTGGGTATTACTGCTTCCCAATGTGATGCTACTATTTACACCGGCCTTTACCATTGTCATCCAGCATACCACACTTTTACCCACTCCACACTCCAGGTAACTATATGTGTGATGTCACCCACTATGGATGTGATGGCTCTGAACACAGTAGCTTACTACACAGCTATCATGCACTTGGATCATTAGAACAGTAAACATAATTAAAACATGGGAGTATATAACTGTGTTGTGGAAGCTACAAAGTGCATGCAGGTATTGTCATACTGATATGTGGGTAGTCAACATATACATATGAGACTCCCGCATACAATCCCCTTGCACATGCATGTACACCTGAAAGAGGAAGGTAAAACATCAGGATCAACATGCTGTTAGTGTTGTTATAAATGATACATGCTGTCAAACGTACAAAATGCATTCCAAAACTGCATTACATGGTATGTCTACTGCCTGCCAACACTACTCAACAATATTATCCTACAATTGTCTACCAAGTATGTTCACCCTGTGCATCAGATCATATGGACATGTCCCTGCACCGATGGTGTGGATGACAGAGATGCAGCACAGGCATCATCATATGCACAGGGTGATAATGTTTGCCAGAGGCCTAGGCTGTGCCATTGGATGACATCATGCATGTGTTAGGGCCTGTGATATCATTGGGCATTTGTGGATGTTATGCATGTGTGTGTTGAGGTGCCCTAAATTTGTTTGTCATGATTAGGGGTGCCACATATGGCTACCTGTCTTTTGTGGTGTCATAACTATCAAAGGGAAGTACTGTCCATCTGCATCTCATACACACCGTTGTCATTATGTTGACTGCTGCCTAGGTGGTAGTTAATGGGTACAGGGTTTGTAACAGAGGGGATGACAATGCAATACTTAGCTGTCAGACTGTGGCCATACATAACACATCACACATCTGACACACTAAGGCCCTTCCATATGTTGCATGCAGCACACAATGAGGTGACTATTGCTCCTAGGTCATAGTCATTTGCAGACATCAATAGACTGATGCCTTCTGTGTTAGTGTATGTGGTATAGATACCAAAGAGGGGGCGTAACAGGAATCACCCCTGTATTACTGTAGCTGGCACTGGTTTGATGTGCATGTCTTCATCGGACACTCTCTGTAGTGTGGGTTCTGACAGCAGTCCAGTTGTCAAACACTCCTATGACATAGGTGTATTAATTGCTGGAACCTGTGTTCTGAGAGACTGCCTTCCAGACAATCTGCAAATATACAGAGCTGAGTATATTTATTTAGGATATAGAGTTTAATTGTTGCTTAGATCTCTGTTGAAACTGTTGTCTCCCTGTTCTGACAGACTGATCTGTAAACATACAGAGCTGGGTATATTGTTTTGGTTTTAGAGTTTGTACTGTTAGTTGTTGCTTAGATCTCTGTTGAAACTGTTTTGTCCCATCCACCCCCCCTATTTTTGGTTTGTAGTTTAAATTTGGTGGCTTTTGCAGTTGCCCGGGCCACTGTAGATTTGATCTGGGACACTCCCCCAGTCCCATGTCTTTACCACATTCTACCTAATAAACTCTTTCTGCACTTGCTTTTAGTCCTTTTTAATTTAATTGCATTTTTTAAACTGTTTGGTCTTATATTGCTACATACTCAAGTGTGCTAGCTTGCACTGCATGTGAATTGTTTTTACTACTGTTTATGCTACTTTTCTGTAAAAAACAATATAAATGTAAGCCTGTTTCCTACCTTTCCTGTAACTAGTGTTCCAAATACAGATTTGCTGTATCCAGGACTGTATGCAAGCTTCTGAGCCCCCCACGCCTTTCTGTGTTGGAGGGAAGCCTTCTAGCTTATCAGTGGGAGTGGTAAGCACTAGGTAACCTGTCTACCACATAAGGAGTGGTTCTGGCCCAAAAATTGTAGTTATTGGCCATTTGGGCAATCTCTTCCATCTCTCTCAACTTTCTGATTTGAAAAACTGCATTTGCACTTGTTTCTGTCCTGTAACTCTTCTAGTGCAGATACAGATTCTTAGTTTTAGCACTTAATTTTCCTTATTCATGCTCAGCACTTGTTCAGAACTTGTAAGCACTAAATAAGCTACTAATTACTATAGCACTCAATTTTCCTCATTACCTAGAGGAAAACAGTTTCTGTACTTACTTTTCTCACTTGCTTAGAGAAAAACAGTTCTTGTACTCACTTTCCTCACTTATCTAGAGGAAAATAGTTTTGTATTCAGGCATGTCCAAGGGTCAGCTCCCAGTGTTCTCTCCTGTCTATCTGATGAATCTGGCCATCTTGAGGTAATGTAGAAATTGCCTCATGTACACAGACAACCCTCTCCTCCTAACAGCCAACACTACAACCTGTGAGAGATGAACTTATATAGCCAGACTGGAGGTAAATCTCTCTCCAACCAAGACTGAACTTGACAGTCATGATGGGAAGGTAAACGTTTGCATCACACCACACTCATCACATAGTCTCACTAAATCTACACCACCAAAATCAACACATAGTAACACAAAAACATTCGTGGAGGCTCTAAATAATAACCTGTCTAAGCAACAGTGACCTGCAAAGCTGAAACGCAAGCAACCTCCATCCGCAACACAACCCAAATGACACATAGCCTACAGACTCAGTGTGCCACTCAACCACAGCCCATAAGGCAAAACAATGTACCCAACACTCTAGTCATAGGTGACTCTATAGTCAGGCACACTGATGTCCCACTCACCAGGCTAAACAAGGAGAAGGCTACTGTCAGCAGCCTGTAGGGTGCCAGGATCCACCATATAACCCACGCACTCAGGTCACTCCACAACAAGCACAAATATGACTCTGTAATTGTCCATGTTGATGTGAATGACCTGAGATGTACCTCCTTGGACTACATGAAAATAGACATGGAGGAGCAGTCTGATCTTGTAGCCCAGGTAGGTATGACCCTAGCTCTGAGTAGCATCCTGCCATCACCCAGAATGAAACCACAGTACAAGGACAAAATTATTGACTTCAACAATTGGCTAAGCTTCTGGTGTCATTCTAAGGGGACCCAGTATCTGTCTGCTTGGGATGACATGGTCGAAAGACCACAATGCATTGCCACAGATGGCCTGCACCTGTCATCCCTGGGATTCCGGATACTGGCTAAGGCTCTTGCTGCCCCTATAGTGCCTTCTTTAGGCAAGGTTCAAATAACAAATTCAACACCATAACAGGAACAGGCAAGCAATAACTGAGGGTAATGCTACTCAATGCTAGAAGTCTAAATCTCAAAATGCACTCACTCGAGGCACGCCTTAAAATGGAGAACATCGATATCTGTGCAGTGACTGAGACCTGGTTCAAGGCTCCAGAGAGCACCCCTGCACAACCAGGCTATAACTTATACAACACATTTCGGCCATGTAACCTGGACCAAAACACCAAAGGTGGAGGTGTGTCCATATTCATTAAGGATATCCACACCTCCAGGCTAGTTGCTCAGCATAATGCATCCGAGGTTATCCAAGTGCAACTAACTCTGGGCAAAACCGCAATCAAAATTGTAGCTTGTTATAGATCCCCCACCATGCCCCAGGATTCCCACTCCTCTTTTCTTGATGTACTGGAAGTTATTAGGGTTCAACCAAACACCCTAATAATGGGGGACTTTAACTACCCCACCATTAACTGGGAAAACTACTCATGTACCAACTCCTTAGCTCAATGCTTTCTGGAATTCATAAACTCCAATGCCCTGGATCAACTTATCCACACCCCCACCAGGGGTAGCAATATCCTACACCAATTCATTACCAACATGAGTGACCGGTGTTCCACAATTGAAGTCAAATCCTCGTTGGTCCAATGCGACCATAAGCTAATCACCCTTGATATCCACATCCTGCCCCCACCCCCCGTTAAGGAAACCATGGTAAAGAATTTCTCCAAAGCCAACTTCATGCTTCTGAAGACAGAAGTGCTGAACTTCATGACACAACTGCTGAATCCTACACAAATGCACTCTATAAGGACTTATACGAGTGCATGGATTGTGCTAGCCCAAACAGAACCAAGACACTATCCTCCAAAAAAGGATGCCAATCTGGTGGTCCCCTGCCATAAACAAACTGTACAACAGAGGGAAGAAACTGTTGCAAAAGAGAGTAGAATCCCATGAGTGGAGGATCTCCCTGGTCAGCCTCAGTAAGAAGCTGAGATCCCTTATAAGATCCTCCAAAGCTAGCTACAAAAACAAAATTGCCAATAATTCCAAGGACAACCACAAAGCATTCTATAGCTATGTCAAGAATATCGATGGCAACACCCAGATCTGCTCTGAGTTACAGAACAAAGGCACGAAAATTACAGAACCAACTGATATTGCCAACATCCTGGCAGATGGATTCAGTGCTAACTTTACCCCCCAACCCCCTAAAGGGTCCATATCTATACAGGGAGAATGCAAAGCCCTGTAATTACAACTATGCAGGTTAAAGCTGCTCTCTCTAAAGCTGAAAATACAGCATCCATGGGACCGGACAACATCCCAGGCTGTGTTGTACACTAACTTCAGAACGAACTGGCTCCCCACTTAAGCACCATGTTCAATAATAGCCTCATATCAGGTTTTGTGCCCACTGAATGGTGCACAGCAACAGTTATCCCACTCCACAAAGGGGGAGCCACCATTGATCCCGGGAACTATCGGCCTATTAGCCTGACAAGCCTGGTCTGCAAGGCCATTGAACGTATCATCATGGAACTCATAAACAAAGACATTAGTAACCTCCAAACTCTGGATCCCACCCAGTTCGGGTTTGTGAAAGGCAGATCATGCCTCCTGAACCTGATTGACTTCTTTGAGGCAGTCACCAAAGCCGTAGATGAGGGTAAGATGGTTCACACAGCCTATCTTGACCTCGCCAAGGCTTTCAACACCATCCCCCATTCCGGAATTATAGCTAAACTCACTAAACTAGGTATACATCCCTACATCACAAGATGGGTTGCCAACTGGCTCACTGACAGAACCCACACTGTAAAGGTTGCAGACTATAAATCTGTCCTCAAAGCAGTGACAAGTGGAGTACCACAGGGTTTCATCCTGGGACCTCTCCTGTTTGGTATTTACTTCTCTGAAGTACAGGCCAACACAGTCGGCCTCTGGCTAATGAAGTTCGCAGATGACTGCAAACTAGGGGCCATAGTCAAGTTCCCAAATGATGTGGACATCCTACAGAAGGGTCTCGCTGATACAGATGCCTGGTGTCAGAGCCATGGCCTCAAGCTCAATGCCAAAAAGTGCAGTGTCATCCCCTTTGGTAAAAACAATGTACCCATGAACTACCGCATAGGCAGCAATCTACTTAACACCGAATGTGTGATAAGACACCTTGGGACCCAGGTGGACAGTAGTCACTCCTTTGATAGTCACAATGCCACAGTAGTCAGGAAGTCCTTCTACATGGCACACCTCATCATAAAAAGTTTCCCTTCCAGGAAAAAAGAGGTCATTGTCCCCTCTACTCGACACTCATTAGACCCATTATAGAATGTACCTCACAAGACATCTGCAGCAGCTGGAAAGGCCACAGAAGTACCTCACAAAGAGGATTACTGGCCTCAAACAAATTCCCTACACTGACCACCTCAAAAAACTCCAGCTTTACTCCATAGAATATCGCCTACTCCGAGGTGATCTCTGCCTAACTTATAAAGTTATGTCAAACCCTGAGTTGTTGGACATGCTACACCTAAAGAAATCCCAATCCCTCCAAGCTACACATTCTAGGGATGTAAACCTTGTCACCACAATGAACAGGACATGCTTGAGGAATAGATTCTTGTCCCAGAGACTTCCCATACTCTGGAACAGGTTACCTGTCTATGTCAAGCAAAGTTCTTCATTAGCACTCTTCAAGAATAATCTTGATGAGTGGATGGGAAATAGGAAATACACCCCAGGGATCACTTCTGTGTCTCTGCTCGACAGTGCACAGGAAAATAACTTTCTTGGGTGGCGTAAGGCAGGGAACCATGTTGGCTAGGCTTATGTAGGCCCTTGGGCTGATAGCCTAGTACCTACCTTTGAACCTATGAACCTATGAACCTAGTTTACTGAGCATAGATGGAACACAGTATGGGTGAGGGTGTCGTACGACCTGGCAAGGTCATGATATGCAGTATGAATCAACCCTACTGTCATCTACATCTGTACCGAGTACATCAATTACATTGACCATGGTTCATGGCCATACAGACCAGACTCAGCAGGGTAGCTGTGCACTATGTCTCATTATCAATGGTGTCTCCCCCTTTGTGGGGTGTGATAACTGTTGCTCTGTACCATTCAGTGTGTACTCAGCCTGACATGGAGCTATGATTGAACATGATGAGTAAGTGGATAGCTGAATGTTCTGACATTTGTGTAGGATGCACCCTGGGATGCTGACAGGTCCCATGAAAGCTGTATGTATGGCATTAGAGAGTGCAGCTTGTACTTGTATAGTTGTTAGTACAGGGGTCCTGTAGTGTACATGGATATATTACTAAGCGTACCTGTTGGGGTGGGGGGTAGGAGTGGGTTTAGGTTCTCCAAGGCCCTATCAGGATGGGTGGGTGCTATTTCTGTAGGTGCAGTACTTCCCATGCCATAGTGCTGTGCAGCACGGCAGGTCTTGTCATTGCCATTACAATTTACAACACAGCTATAGAATGCTCTATGCTTGGCCTCATAATATGTGGCTGATTGGTTTCATGGTAGCTTTGCATGGTTTCATATGGTGTATCTGCATCTTACTGAGGCTGAACAGGGATCACCTACACTCATGTGTGTTCACTCTTGCAACAGTTACTACCTTCTGTGGTACAAGTTAAGGCGTGGTACCAACAGTTTGCCTACTTGTTTGTGTTGGAAAAACAGTCACCAACCAATGAACCAAGGATAGAAAACTTCCACTCGTTTAATAGATAAAACCAACACACTGTTCCTTGAATTAATATTGAACCAGTTTTAAAAAGAACACTCAAGTACGTTAAGCGTTTTTCGTTCAGGTTTTACCCAAACTTCTTCAGACAATTTACACAAACCTTAGAATCAATTTAAATACTTCCTCCTTTAGCTTAGCCAATCAAACTGACAGCCTGTTTTCTCCAGTTAGTACTAACTCGTTTTAAAGCAAAATCTATAACAATTCATTGGTAATCGATATTAGGTATTCCCTTCCAAGTAGATGGCTAGTACCTAAGTACTCTTTTTGTCCAGCCCCTTTAGACTGGCTGTTATGTACTTCAAACCTTGTACCTAAAGCTGTTAACTTAGTTAACTTGCGCTTCCCTTATATTTTAAAGCATTATTTACAACTTGTCATACTAGTGGAACTCCTTCCCCCAACCTTCACCTATATTTTCCTATACAAAAACTTTTCACTTGTCCAAATAACCCTAAAACACCCCACTCCACCTCCCAAAAAGTTAAGCTAGTACTATAATTGTCCAAAAATAGCAGGGGGGGGGTGGATGAGTTGTGAATTTCTTCTAGTGCAATGTTTGAGCTATCTGTACAAATTCCTTAACTTTAATATACAAGCAATCGAGCAAGCCTCATTTAGTCCGAGTTCTGTACATGCGTCCAATCTGAGTTGCCAGTTAAGCTCACTCCTTTCTAATATCAATTTAAGCAAACTATCCGGGGCCCAACACCCTCCCCTTATTACTGAGTCTACCTGGGATATAATCTTAAACTTGAATGAGTGGCCTACTTGTGAATCACAATGGCGTGCCAGTGCGTTACTAAAGTTCTTCCTGTTTATGGCATAAATGTGTTCATAAATACGGTCTTTCAACTTACGGTCAGTCTTTCCTACGTAAAATGCTTTACACCCCTGGCATTCAGCTAGGTAGACCACACCTTTGGTATTACAGTTGTAAGTCCCCTTAATGTAAAAGGTTTCATTTCTTATCCAGAATTTATTCTCACAATCAATGTAGGCACATTGTTTACAAATCCCACATTTTCGGGTACCCCCTCTATGTTTTCCTTACATCTACTACCCATTTCAAGAATGTGTTTAAAGTTAGAACCCCATCTAAAACTAATAGTAGGGTTCTCCCCTATTTCGTTAAAAATGTCCTTGTTCAAAGATAGGTAAAACCAGCATTTTCTAATCACTTTCTGTATGTCATAAGCTACCGGGGTATAAGTAAAAATAAAGGCCAGTGTATAGTTGTTACTGTCCTTAGTTCTATTCACCTCCATAGTCCCTCCCTCTGACTCTAGCCTCATCCACTCCAATAGTTCTTGGTCAGTGAGCCTTAATTCCGTAGGTCCAAGGCCACCAGTTCTCAATGCAGCCTGGTTTAAAATTGGTTTGTAAAAACCTATTGACCGCTTCTTTTTTACTTCCTCAAAAATGTAACCTAAGAAGTTATCTGGGTAACCCCTGTGTAAGAACATATTGTACAAGAGTTTACACTCTGTTTCAAACTCATCCTCAGTAGTGATCATCCATGCAGCTCACACAAGTTGACCCTTAACTACAGATTTTTTTCTGGTGCAATGGGTGTTCACTAGTAAAGTGGTTCACTAGTAAAGTGTAAGAATGAGTTTGAAAATGTGTTTTTCCTGTAGATCTTAGCAGTGTACCTCCTGTTCAAATTTTCCTTATATAGATCTATATCCAAAAAATTAATCCTATATTCCTCAAAGTTCTGAGTGAACCTAAGGAAAGTAGTGGTTTGGTTTAAAAAAGCTACTAGATTGTAAGCCACTAGTTTTCCACCTTCTAACATTATAAAAATGTCATCCAAAAATCTCTTGTAAACCCTAACTACCTCAAACAGGGTGCTAGGAAACACAAAGGTAGTCTCCCAGTAAGCCATCACCAAATTGGCAAAATTTGCACCCAATGGGAACCCCATAGCCACTCCAATCTTTTGTAAATAAAGCTTTTTGTTAAATTGCAGGTAGTTAACGAACACAAATAAAATGAGCTTCACAAAATACCACTCTGGTAAATGAAAGTCCAGTCCACAAAACTGAAAACCAAGTGCTGAAAATATTTTATTTTAAGAACACCACTGGTAACGATAAAAACAAACGTGTAGTATTTTTTTTTAGTATAAATTGCAGGTAGTTGTTTTGTAAGATGATGTCCAATAGTTGTTCAATTAAAAGCACCTCATCTTCAGGATCCCCCTTTGCTCTCAAAAACTCCACAACCCATTCTATTCCCAATTGGTGGGGTATACTTGAATACAAATCGCAGACGTCAATTGTGAGGAAGTAACTTTCCTCGTGGAATAGTACCAAGTTAATTTCTTCCAAAAAAGACCACTAGTCTTTACAAATTTGTTTTTCACCCCCCAGGTACTTCTTCAAGATTGTGTCTGCTACTTTTGCACAAGGGTAGGTGATGGACTGTCTGTGATGGACTTATATATATAATATATATATATATATATATATATATATATATATATATATATATATATATATATATATATATATATATATATATATATATATATATATATATATATATATATATATATATATATATATATATATATATATATATATATAATATATATATATATATATATATATATATATATATATATATATATATATATATGGTTTATATGTATCTGTCTCTACATATAAATATATATATATATATATATATATATATATATATATATATATATATATATATATATATATATATATATATATACATATATATATATATATATAAGCGTATGCCTATACATTCCTGCCTTTTGTGTTTTAACCTGTCTGCATACACATCTGGGATAGGTACATCCCAGGTAGCTTAGTGTTAAGTTAATTGGAGGATGGAGTACATGGGTGCGGGTTCTACTCCTGGAAGGTGTTATTATTTTACCTCTCAGAGTAGGCACTGGTAGTGAAAGTGTGAATGAAGCACATTTACATGGTTTTGAGCAGGTTTGCCCATGGTCTGCACGACATTAAGCAATGGTCAGAAGTGTGAAGCGCTTCTCCGTTTACCATGTAGCAGAGCTGCTTACCATCGCGCAAACACATGGAAACCCGCCTGCAACCGCTTGGTGCTTTAATCCACCTGCATCCAAAAGCCTTTATTCTGGTCCTCAAAATAACCTAACAGCCCTTGCAGGTCTTGAACCCGGGACACTCAACACCACACTCACTGACCTTACCATTACAGCATCTGAGATATACACAAATGTTAAGGTGTTGAGAATATACATTGTACTACAGACATTCCTCACTACTGACAACATATGTGACAATCGGTTGGTGTACATTTGTCTGATACATGTTAATGTTCATATGTTTGTGAAAGTAGGCTTTGCAATGTGACATGACAGGGTGTATTATGAATGAGAAAGGTTCTTGCTTTGTGTCCTTTTTATATTGTCCCCATACTCCATGTATGCCCCTCAAGTTCACTTATTGGACATCCAACCCATGCCCTCCTTGAGGCATGATTGCATTACTCATCATTACTCCCTCACCCCAATCTTCACATACACAACAACCACCCTTCTATGAAGACTTAGGTTAATATTAATTGTTATGATACCAGAGCTGTCACCGAACACACTTTGACGGAAGTGCTTTTCACCGAAAAACGTCTTACATACAGTCACCAAGACGTTAGATGACAGGGAAGGTAGTTCACACATACTACCTGGACCTCACCAAGGCTTTTGACACCATGTCCCACTCAGGTATTATTGATAAACACACCAGCCTATACATTCACCCATACATCACAGGTTGGGTGGCCAACGGGCTTACACACACAAACCACATGGTACAACTAGCAGACTCCAGGTCCAACTCTTGAACAGTTACGACTGGTGTCCCACATGACTCAGTCCTGGGAGCCCTACTGTTTGGCATATACATCTCAGATGTACAAGCAAACACAGGTTGACTATGGCATAACATGTTTGGCAATGACTGCAAACTGGGAGCCATGACTGATAGTCCAGCTTGACACGGACATCCCTCAGGGATCCTCACAGAGAACGTCACAGGGTGCCATTGACATGGCCTCCAGCCAAGTGCCACTAACTGCATGGTCATTCCATAGTGGAATTGGCACACACATATTAACACATGGGCGGTGGCTTCTTTAATACAGCTGAGGTAATGGGGTATCTGGGGACTAAGGTAGATAGTGGTCTCCCCTGTGACAATTATAACTCCACAGTAGTTAGGACATCCTTCTATGTAGGCCATCTGACTACTAAATGATTCCCATTTAGACATACTGTGGTTATAGTGCCCCTTTACTCATCACTCATCAGTCACATCATAGGGTATAATAATCCATGTGGGATGTACCTCAGACTACATGTCCAATAGCTGGGGAGTCCACGAATGTACTTCACCAAGGGGAATACTGGCCTCCAACATATGGCCTATGCAACCGGACTGGATACACTCCTGCTTTACTCAGTGGCATCTCCTTTACCCAGAGATGATCTCTGCTGACCAACACAGCCATGTCGAACTCTGGCTTGATGGATATGCTCCACCTATGGGAATCCATATCACAGTGAGCCAAACACTGTAGTGAGTGGACCTTACCACAACAATAACTGGAAGATGCTGGAGGGAAAGCTTCCTGTGACAGACACTCCCCATACTTTGGAACAACATCCCTATCTACATTTTACAGAGCCCCTCACTAACACTCCGCAAGAGAAACCTTGAAGGGTGGATGGGGAAAGGTAGATGCACCCCAGGGATCCCGCCATTTTCTCTGCTCCACAGAGGGATGGTTAATGACTCAATGGGGTGGCAAATGCTGACACATTTTTGCTGGGCTTATGAATGGCCTCTGGCAGTTGGCCCAGTACCTACCTATGAATCTGTACATACAGTATCTGCATATGCTAATATCTGTTTACTATTCAGGTGTTGACTTACCCTGTGCCACTGGCTGTTGTGCGTGCAATAATTGAGGGCTTCCTATGATGGATGCACACAGTAGACTGCCTATACATGACAATGTACAGGCAGTCTTGTGTGTGTGCCATCCATTTTTACTGTGTGTGCAGGTGGAGATGGGTGTCAGTCCCTAGGTGCCTACACTGTCAGTGTGTGTGCTATATGTTCCCTCTTTGCAAAGGCATGGGTATATTGGGCACGCCTCCATCTGCCTACTAGGGCTGGTTCAGGGTGTTCATTGTGTTAGTACCTCTGTGCCTGTGGGGCCCTTGGGAATGGTGGTGGGCTGTGAGGGCCTTCACCATTCTGTCCTTGCTGCAGCTGTTTCCGCAGGACCATATTGTGTAGCATGGCACACACTATGAAGATGTGGGCACACGTGCCTGGAGAGTACTCCAAGGCTCCTCCAGATATGTCCAAGCAACAGAACTGTGATTTAAGCATCCCAAACACACGCTCTATGATGATTCTGGTTTGTGCCTCATTTTGGCGTTCCTGCATGGGTGTGTGTGCATTTCTGATGGGAGTCATCATGCACGGTTCCAGTGCATAGCCAGCATCCCCCACCAGGTGGCCATTTGGGATGTCCCCCCTGGCAAATAACCGATACAGCTGTAAGGTATGCCAGATGTGGGAGTCCTGATAGCTTCCAGGGCTGCCAGCACACACATCCATGATAATCCCCTGGGCATTGCACACAACCTGGCAGTTGATGGAGGGGTATCCTTGTAGTTTATATAGTGCCTTCCCTGCTGACTGGGTGTTGACTTGATGTGTATGTGTGTGCAGTCTATTGCACCCAGTACCTCCGGGTATTCTGCCACATGGTGGAAGAGACCCATATTGCTGGCCAACTCCTCTTGCATTCGGGGGTTGTATATGTACTCATTGGCATGTGGTAACATGGCATCCAGGAACTGGTGTAGTACCCTGGATGCTGATGCCTGTGAGATCCCCTTGATATCCCCAGTTGGTCTTTGAAAGGTACCTGTAGCTAGTATTCCCAGGCTTACACAAACCCTTGTATCCACTGGGATGGGTCCTTTCTGTTTTTTTTCTGGCTGTGAGCTCCACAAGTTGCTGTAGGGTGTCCCTGTCCACCCTGTGACACTCTACTATTTCCAGATCATGTTGCCCCTGGTAGGTTAGCCTGGGTCTGAACACTGTCCTCCTCCTCTGGTTCCTGCGATGGTCATGTGCATCATCCTCCACACCACCTTCAGTCTCCAACATATGCTGATGGATCAAAGCTATGGCAGCCCCTAACATGTGCATAATAAAAGTTCCCCATCTGTATAGACCACTGGTGCAGAGTGTATGGGAATACACACATGTGTGTGAGGTCCTTTCAAACTTTATAGTATTGTGCTATGGATGCTGCTGATGTATGTGGGTGTGTATGAACTATTCCAGCTGCTGTGTGTCTTAATTATGGGTTTTGCAATGAGCACTGCAAGTGTGAGGCCTTTACTGTGGAGATCTACTTGCCTGCCTTGATTACTCTGTTGCCCTTTAAATCACTTTTAGACCTGGATCCCCTCCCATTATCAGGCATGCATACACCTGCCATCTTTCTTGTTTTGTACATTCCCTACCCAGTCATGGCGAATTGTGCCTTGTAGCTGATATACTGCATATCGACTTTGTTCTGCTTTGACACTTCGCTATTTTCTTTGCAGTACAGCCTCTCCCCTTCCCTGTTCTGCAGGTAGCTGCTTGCAGCCTTGTTTGCTGTTGTCAATGACCCACTGTAGGCTCCTAGGTGTTAATTCACCATTTGTACTCCAATTTCAATGCTGCAACATTTCCTTATTTCTTTCCTATATCCTTCCTGTTTCAGCTGCAATGCTCGACGCTCATACCCATTTACTGGGTTTACATGCGTTTTCATCTCCGTTCACATGCATACTCGTTTACCTTGTGTACTCTCCACTAAGCATAGCTATGAACAATTTGACACACCCCCATCCTGCAGCTTTGCCTAGCTAGGGGCAGACCGGTTTAGCAATGCTCCAATGTGCTTACAGCAATGACAACACACCTCTCTTTTGATGTCATTTTTATCTCAAGGGCTCACCTCGGTGTTATAACACTACGCTGTTTTGTGCATCCTTACACCAGTGGGAAATCTGCGATTCAGTATTAGTCCTCTCATTTGCATGGCATTCCCTACTAATTCCTAGCTACTGTGCATAACACTGTCACTGCCCCTTAGCAACCCTTGCACCATGAGTATGGTGTAGCATGCCTGCCATTGACTATTATGGGGAAATCGTGATATGTGTTACATTGTAGTTTTATTCGATATTTTTGTATATTCCTTGCAATCCCCTTTGTGCACCAATGCCCTGCGCTTTAACTTCGCGTTAGTGTGGGCATAATACTAAATGCTCTTTTTCATATTTTGTGTATGTTGTTTTATGCCAATGGCTATATATTTAGCCATTGGCATATATTAACAGTATAATATGTGAGTCTGGTCCGCTGTCATGGCTCCGATTTTATGTTTGACAAAAATGTTTTTTTTTCGGTTTTGCATTTCTGCATGCTTACACTATGCCTGCACCACTTCCTGAATCGCTGTATACCTTCATTTGCATGCTATATTGCTGTGCATGGGGTAAATAGCATACATGCGCCAGGAGCTGTGCGGGCATGGCGTATATACATGAGATGGAAAAACATGTATATAGAATTATAGTTTTATATGCATATGTAACAAAAAAGAGAGAGAAATAATACTTAAAAATATTCTTGAATATGTTTGTGTAAATATGGATATTATACTGGTGCATGAATTTTAGAGCAGCCACAGTGGTGCAGTGGTTAGCATTGCCACCTCCCAGCAAGAGATTCTCTGGTTTGATCCTTGGCTGGAGTGCCTTCTGTGCAGAGTCTGCATGTTCTCCCTGTGGTCACATGGTTTTTCTCCAGGTGCTCTGGTTTCATCCCAAAGACATGCTGTAGGTGGATTGGACACTCTAAATTGGCCCTGGGTGTGCGTGTGTGTGCTTCCTGTGGAAGGTTGAGCACTAGGCTGGCAACTCCACATCATACAACTCCACTGCCAATCATGAGCAGACAGATGATCTGCTGTGGCAACCCCTAAGCAGGAAATGCCTGAAGAAGATACTGGTGTATGATTTTAATTGTAATTTAAGAAAATATAAGAGCAATAGTGATGTTAAAATGATTAAAGAAATTATGAGAAGTGGAAAGTTAAGTGTGTGGGACAATAACCATTAAACCTACAAAAGGAATGAAATTAGGACAGAAATGTATTATTGTTTTAATATCTGCTAGTTTAAAAGTTAAAAACAAAGGAAATAAATATGCTGGATTTTCAGATCATGTGGCTATATGGGTTAAAGTACAGGAAAATGAAGAATACATAAGAAAAGGAAAAGTAATAATGGCAATTAATGAAAAGGAATTAAATTTAGAACAGAAAAAAGACCATATTGAATTATGGAAAAATCATATGACTATGAAAGAGTTTTATGAGAACTGGACTCTTTGGTAGCTTAATTTTAAAGAGAAATATAAAAAAAGAGTTTTTAGATTGCATAAGAAAGAAAAGAAAAAGAGAAAATATAAGATATCCAGAAACTAAAACCTACTATCCCCTCAGCTGACAAACTTCCAGCAGAATATCTGCAAAAAGGAGCTAAAGCCATAGCCTATCCCATTTCCATTCTGGTTAACAGAACTATAAGTGAGGGAACTATCCCATCTATCTGGAAAATTTCTCACATCATCCCACTACATAAAGGTGGGAATTCTAATGACTTTTCTAACTATTGTCCTATTGCTCTTCTATCTCCCCTAGCAAAAATTATGGAGAAATGCATCCATAAGCAACTACTTAACCACCTACTCCAATACAACTTACTAGCCAATTGTCAACATGGATTCAGACCTTTCCACAGTACTACCACTGCCCTACTAACTTTCACAGACTTCATCAACAAAAACCAAAACAACAAAATTCTCTCCTCTGCAGTCTTTATTGATTTATCTAAAGCTTTTGACATGGTTAATCACCAGCTCCTTTTAAATATACTGAAATCCCTCTCACTTGAACCTCTAACCATAAATTGGTTTAAATCTTACTTAGACAATAGACAACAGGCTGTGCTATGGGAAAATAATCTATCTACTCACCTCCCTATTTTCCTAGGTGTTCCACAGGGCTCTATATTAGGCCCACTCCTATTCTCCATTTTTATTAATGACCTTCACTCAGCAATTCCTGATGCCACCTGTATTCAATATGCAGACGACGCCACAATAATTTGTTCAGCCACGTCTCCAACTGAACTACAGTCCCTTACCCAAAAAGCATTTAATACAGTAGAACAATGGTTTTTAAACCACTGCCTCCTCCTAAATCCTAAAAAAATTGTACTTTTCACACCAACCCAAAAATCCACACCAATAAATTTCTAATAATGGCACTATCATATCTCCCGACTCAACCACTAAACTTTTAGGAATAACAATAAATAACAACCTTAGCTTTGATACTCATATAAACAGCACAATAAAAACAGTCAACAAGAAGTTGGGGTCCCTCTATAGAAGCAAACCCTTTCTTACACCAGTAGCCAGGACCGCCATAGCCAGAACTCACCTAATCTCCACCCTACTCTATGCTTCACCTATATTCACTAATCTTACTAAAAACAACCTCAACAAACTGACTGTCTCCTATAATAATATTGCTAGATTTGCCACTGGCTCTCCTTTTAGAACTCATCACTGTCTTAATCTTAAGCAACTAGGATGGCTAGAATTCCAAAACCAACTGCAATTTCACCAGCTTGTCATAGCCCATAGGACCCTGTATCAACCCACCAACACCCAATACTCTGTTACCTCATTACCCCATATAACAATCTTAAACATTTACGCTCCTCTAACAAACTCTTTATCAACACCAGCAGATCCAATAAGTTAGCAGGAGACTCTCTGCTCTCTAATACTGTTGGTAAGCACTGAAATCTTTTTCCCACTGAACTCATATCTCTGTCTTCATTGACACTTTTTAAACAGAATCTAAGACTATTTCTCAGTACTCATTGGTTATGCCCCTGTACTAACCCTGATTAACTTTCTCTCCATACACTAGTTATATTACTCTTTATCTTTATTGACTTATCCTTAATCAACCAAAGACCATGTTATTGCAATTTAAAATATGTATATATGTATATAGTAACATCTCTTGCACATTACCTTGTACTGTCTTGTGTTATGCTGACTAGGAGTATTGTATTTTACTAACAACAGCTGTTATATACTTTGACTATTGTAACTTACTATATAGTCTTTATGTATGTGTCTTGGAGCTTTTCTCCCCGGGCCTCTACTGAAAATGGACATGTATCCAATTAGACTAGCCCGGTCAACAAATGTAAAATAAAATAAATAAATAAATATTAAGTCAAGCAACATTCAGACTTATTAGAGAAAAAAAATTCCTTCTATGAAAAAGAAAGAGAAATATATAAAATGAATAAAATTAAAATTAACGTTTTATATTAACAAAAATATTGTTTACAAGAAAAGAAGAAGAGCCCCCAGATTCAGCAAGTGCAAGAGCTCCAGCAGTCAATATTTCCGGTGTGCAATCCAGGAATAAGCTGCAGGGAAATGCACGAGTGCTCCCACACTAGTCCTGCAAGGACTCAGCTACTGTATGCAAATTACCCCATTTGCAGGTGATATCCATGTAAATGAGGTTAATTTGTGATCCAGAAAGCTGTCAGCCAGCCTTGCAGGACTAGTGTAATCTAGTACATTTCTGCAAACTATAAAACGGAGCTATGACAACTCCAAATAAAGGGTGTATATAACACGTAAAGCATGTCAATGGCCAAATATATGGCCATTGACAAGGAAAACAGATAAAAAAAATAAATAACTTTTATTTTTTTTTTAGCTGATTTTGGCTGTTTAAGCATAGGGCAGCAGCGTGCAAAGGGGATCAGGAGAAAAATAAAAAAAAAAAAAAAACTGAAATAAGCATTCTAACCAAAATCACTATTTTGCCATTATACTCAATGGCAGGCAGAAGACAACATGGCCAGTGAATAGTGATCACTAAGGTGAGAGGCTCAGTGTGGGACCTGTAACTATGCATCAGCAGACAATCTTATGCAAATGAGGGGAATGATACTGAATCCCAGATTTCCCCTCAATGCTAGTCAGCACCCAACAGTGTAAGAGCAGGAATAGCTTGGTACAGGCCTAGGAGTTAGCTGACATCATAGGGGGTGTGTCAGGCATACTGTAAGTGGATTGGAGCCCTTTGGCTTGGGTTTGCCCTTAGCTTAGTAGAGCTAAGCAAGAGGGTGTGTCTGAGGCTGCCTAGCACTCTTTACATTGCCTAAGCGAGTGTTCATGCCGTGCACCGTGTTTTAAAGGGAAAAAAAGTAAACCAGGAAATAGCAGCTCTGTGCACATTTGAGCACTCTGTTTGCGTGGTGCACCCCCAGGCTTAAAGAGGAAGGCAATGTGAAGGGAAAACAGCAGTAGGAAGGTAATCTAGGAGAACTAGCATAGCTGGCAGGTGAAATATATCAGAATCAGCCAATTACACATGCAGCAGACCAGCCCAGCCCAGAACACTACTATAAGCTATGCAAACACCTTTCCCTCTGTTTTTTCCCACACACTTTACACCAACAGTGTATACAAGCTGGGGAATTTTAACAAACAAAAACAACAAAATGATAGGGGCTGCAGCGGCTATCAGGCATCAACATGTGGAAGAGGCTGAGGGTGGTGAGGATGAGAATGCTGTCGACCAACTGACAGTAAGGAGATAGAGAAGGGTGCACAGACCCAGGGTAACCTACCAGGGGCTACATGAGCTGAAGATAGTGGAGTGCAATAGGGTGGACAAGGCCTCCTATAGCAAATTGTTGAGCTGTGCCAGCCATGCCTGACACACAGAACTAACAGGGGGGAACCCATCCCAGTGGATACCAAGGTATGTGTAGGCCTAAGAATACTAGCCACAGGTACCTCCCAAAGGCCAACTGGGGATATCATAGGGATCTCACAGGCATCAGCATCCAGGGTATTCCACCAATTCCTGGATGCCATGTCAGCACATGCCGGTGAGCACGTATATTTCCCCAACACCAGTGAGGTGTTGGCCAGCAATATGCATCTCTTCCATCAAATAGCAGCATACTCTGAGGTAGTGGGTGCTATAGACAGTACACACATATGCATCAAAGCACCACCCGGTGAGCGAGGTAGGGTCTACATCAACCACAAGGGCTTCCCCTCCATCAACTGCCAGGTCGTGTGTGATGCCCAGGGCATTATAATGAATGTGTGTGCTGGCTGCCCTGGAAGCTATCACAGTTCTCACATCTGGCATCTGACACAGCTGTACCAGAGATTTGCCAATGGAGACATCCCTTACAGTCACCTAGTGGGGGATGCTGGTTACACACTGGAGCCATGGCTGATGAAACCCATCAGAAATGCACACACACCCAAACAAGAACTCCATAATGAGGCACACGTACAGACCAGAATTACAATAGAGCATGTGTTTGGGATGCTCAAGTCATGGTTCCGGTGCCTGGACACATCCGGTGGAGCCTTGCAGTACTCACCAGCTACATGTACTCAAATTGTCATCATATGTGCCATGCTATACAATATGATCCTGCAGAAACAGCTGCAGCAGGAACAGTATGGGGCAGGGCCACACAGCCCCCCACCAATGCCAAGGTCTGCACAGGCACAGAGTGACTCAGAGGAGGAACATCCTGAGCCTGCCCCAGTAGGCAGAAGGAGGCATGCCCAATATGCCCTGGTCTTGGCAAAGAGGCAATGCATAGCACATACACTGACACAGTAGGGACCTGGGGAACGACACCTCTCTCTGACTCACACATACAGTAAAAGGGATGCAAAACATGACACTACCTGTGCTCAACCATGTATAAAGAGTGCACTATGTGCATCTGACATAGGCAGCCCTCCAGCACCATCCTCAATACTGGCACATCCACAAGGTAAGTCACTCTCCTTACCAATTGCCGAATGGAGTAATATGTGTTGTTACTTGTATCTATACTTTGGATGTAAGCATGCAAGGGAATCGGGTGACTGAATGTGATACCAGCAGATAGTAGACACATATAGTGGCAGCATGAGATCTGTAACAAATACTGGTGTCACCATAGTAGCCAGTACTACACATGGTGACAAAACCCACTGCAGAAAATGTGCTGTGTCATGTGTGTCCATATGACACACATATGCCAGTCAGGGAGGTTCACATACCCAACAACAGTCTCAGCCAGCAGGACAGGTGTAGACAAACACAAACAAAGGCTGTGCTAAGGCCTCAGAATAATGCCTATGGGTTACCTCCCCCCAGGCCTACACAGACAGACTACATCAGGTCAGGCAGTGGGATGTTAGTTCTGAAGGGTAGGAAGTCAGAAACTGATATGTAGGTCAATCAAACCTAAGACATGTAGTACATTGATATGCCTATGATAGGTTATAATACAGAATGAAATGGAGTATCTGACATACCAGTACACTCATAGCAAATGTGTACAAGTTTCAGGTGTTCCCCCCCAGTCCTATGTAGAAATGTAGAAACAGTCAGGTGTGCCCCCCTATCCTATGTAGAAATGTAGTAACAGTCAGGTGTGCCCCACAATCCTATGTAGAAATGTAGTAACAGTCAGGTGTGCCCACCCCAATCCTATGTAGAAATGAAGAAACAGTCAGGTATGTCCCCCAATCCTATGTAGAAATGTAGAAACAGTCATGTGTACCCCCCAATCCTATGTAGAAATTTAGAAACAGTCAGGTGTGCCCCTCCAATCCTATGTAGTAATCTAGAAACAGTCAGATGTGCCCCTCAATCCTATGTAGAAATCTAGAAGCAGTCAGGTGTGCCCCCCCACCACCAATCCTATGTAGAAATGTAGTAACAGTCTGGTGTGTCCCCCAATACGACGTAGACACGTTGTAGCAGACAGGTTTGCCCCACCTCCAATCTAATGTAGAAATGTAATAACATGTATGTGTAGGTATAATACCAGTGGAGCACAGATGACCTGAGGTGGCCAAGGTAGCAGGACAGATTGTAGCATTTGTACAATATGCAGGTATGCATGTGTTAGGTTGGTGTGTGATACATATTGTGTGAGAGTGGTCAGTATGTATGAATGGTGAGGTTTGACCAGGTGGCCATTGCCCAGTACTACCAATGACAGGGCCGAGTCCTCACAACTGCAGTGCCAAACACAATGCTCCCCAGTATAACACATACTAGCAGTAAGCCATTGTAAATGTATGGAGATAATATGTGTCATCATCTGAAAGATGGACATGGCATGATAGTTGGGCCAGATATACAAGAAGTACACAGGGGAAAGTACCCCAGACAGACAGTGTATAATGTGTAACCATGAAATGGACACACCATTGGAATTGTACATACAGGTTTGCATCACATTATCTGGCCTTGTAGTAGGGAATACCAATGTAATCTGGCCAAATACTCGCAGATCACTTCAGTCATAGGAATGATGTATTGAGAAACAGCTGATGTCCCTGCACAAGCCAGCATTACTGGAATGCCCCATGCATATCTGTGAGTCAGATGCAAGTAGTGTCCATAACACACATGCACCCAGCTTACCCAATCTCCACCCACAGGTACCTGTCTGGACTTATCCCTGCTGTTGGGAATGGGTACAATATGACCCCCACCTGTGTATGGCAATAGCGAAATAATGCAGCATACAGTGCAGGTGTCCCATGCAGGTGTGTCCCTAGCTGTAAGCAGCACCCTGCCAGCATCCACACCACCTGAACAAAACTGATAGAAAGTATTGCGATGAACATCTGGCACACCTACACTGTCACCCCAGGGGAATATAATGTATGGCAGTCTGGTACTGTTGGACTGACAGAATGCAATGGCCTGCTACAGCTGGCCTGCATCACTAGCAAATGGCCTACAGTCATCTGCCAAAGGCCTGTGTCTCACCCATACTGCCAATATATGTTATGTCATGGACTCCCAAGTAGCAACATAACACAGTCCACAGAAACCATATGCAAGGCCATGTGAACAAACCACAGTAACATGTCCACCATATCCCACTGCATGAACTGTGGACCAACACAAATGCACTGCTGTGATGAGGTGATAACTATAGAGAAAGTATCAAAGAATGTTTGCATAATGTATGGAAGAGGATAGAATAATGGGGGTGGGGGGCATGGGCATCATGGAATGTGCGAACTCCGAAATGCAGCCATGTGCACATAATATCCCTGGCTGCAAACACAAGAATGGGTGGCTACAAACCTGCCCGTACATCACAATATGGGTAATGTCCTGACTTATGACCCCTGCTTCGGGGTAACCTGTATGAACCTGTACAGCTATGAGGTATTGCCACAACATGATAAGGCCATACTGTCATGTCGATGGATGTACAAGTATGGGATCCTCTGCCACCACTGCACCAAGGTGCTGAACTGGTTACACAGACCCAGCAGCAGGTGTCTGCGCCTCCCCCTCCAGAATGGCATTAGTTTGCAGGAATATGTAGGCGCTTGACCACAATACTAGACACAGCTGCATTCACCCTGTGATCCCCAGGACATCACTGTGAGCAAAAAGGTCTACCTGACAGTACTTTAGGACATAAAACATCACAGTGTATAACACTACACATCTGAATATCTCTGCTAACACCAGTGTCATGTAGCAGAAGCAGCACAGTCACAATTACCTACAGTACCCACTATCCCTTGCCCAGTTTGACCCCATATTGCCAACTGATCTACAGATATCCTGCAGAAAATTTTATTACTTGTAGGTGTAGAACACAAAAGTCTGCACTGGAGTACAATCTACCAAGAATGGATCCACACATTCAATACAGAAGGGCATACTTGGCATGCTCCCACACTTACAGAAATGAAGGCAATGTCAGACAACAACATACTGATAGGTCATACTGGGCAAGCTCACACTCTTAAACAAATGAAGCCCATGTCTGGCAACAACAGTGGACCATACATATCTGACAGTTGCAGATGTTAGTGCATACACTCCTCAGTATGCACCAGTCATGCTTTGCACACACATTGGATAGGAATACACACAGATATCCAAGGACAACACACTATAATATGCCAAAAGTACACATACGTAGATTTTTGGAAGAGAGTGACAGTAACAAAGAGCCTTCCATTATGAGGCCTGCCCCACCCAGTACACAGTCAAATGGCTACAACCACATGATGTGTAAATGTCACTCATTGTAGAAATTAGCCACTGATATCCCTCAGCATTATAGACTCTGCGGTGCTAGTGCTAACTGTGCAACATGACTGTACAAGGCAGTAGTCATCTAGCAGTTGTATAGATGTACCTGTGGAATATAACCCTGCGTGTGCCTGAGTGTGGTGTGTCTACCTCTAGATGAATGGGTCATGGCCATTGCACACACACTGCCCAACACATAGCCCTACTATGCCAAGCCTGCTGACGTCAGTCACTGTGAAATACACCTTTGGGGAAAGGAAAACCCAGTAATCTCTGTGGCGTGTCTTGTAACTGCGTAATGCTGTAATGTGATATACTAGTTAGGTAGTTCTAATCCCAGATATGGCAACTGTGTGTGTGTAGAGAGCAATGCTTTTTAGGATAGTCACACCCACTACAATTCAAATGCCCTACTTTGGCAAGCTTGCTGATGTCATTCACTTTGAAATACACCTTTGGGGAAAGAGTAGCCTAGTAATTTCTATGGCACATCGTATAACTGCGTAATGCTGTAGTGTGATAAACTAGTTAGGTAGGAGTTCTTATTCCCAGACATGGCAAGTGCAGATGTGTGTGTGTTTGTCTGTGTAGGGAGCAATGCTTTTGAGGCCATTCACAGTCACTACAACCTCCATTGCCCTTCTTTGGCAAGCATGCTGATGTCATTCCCAGTGAAATACATCTTTGGGGAAGGAGTAGTCCACTAATCTCCATGGTGCATCCTATAACAACATAATGCTGTAGTGTGGTATAATGGATTGATAGGGGTTCAATTCCCAGACATGGCAAGTGTGGATGTGTGTGTGTGTGTGTGTGTGTGTGTGTGTGTGTGTGTGTGTGTGTGTGTGTGTGTGTGTGTGTGTGTGTGCGTGTGTGTGTGTTTATGTGTTTGATTGTCTGTGTAGAAAACAATGCTTTTGAGACCATTCACAGTCACTACAACCTCAATTGCCCTTCTTTGGCAAGACTGATGATGTCATTCCCAGTGAAATACACCTTTGGGGAAGGAGTAATCCAGTAATCACCATGGTGTGTCCTATAACAGCATATTGCTGTAGTGTGATAAACTAGTTAGGTAGGAGTTCTAATCCCAGACATGGCAACTGTGTGTGTGTGTGTGTGTGTGTGTGTGTGTGTGTGTGTGTGTGTGTGTGTGTGTGTGTGTGTGTCTGTCATTTGTATCCTGTGTGGAGGTGTCTGTGAGTGTGCAACAACTGGACTGATTGTGGAGTAGGTTTTGCAAATTTCTTATATGGTGGGCCTATTATATATCACAATGTCCACCTTACAAGGATAACAGATGTCAAATAGCTGAGATGCTGGGGTGTCAATCCATACCCCTACATGTGACATCAAGTCCTGGCAAACAAAGTAAGCAACCATTGTATTACCCAGAGAACACTCTCAACCCATGTCTCATACACAATCACACTTGCCTAGGCAACAACCACTATGTTGGTAGTACCCTGCATATTTCCCACTGATAGCAGCCATGATGTGATTGCAGTGGACTGGAGAGGGCATGGCACTCTGTCCCATCACTATAATAGGCACATAATTGCTGACAGTGCTCCTTCACTATGTTCCCCACTGCACGCCGGCACCAACTGTGGTGCCATCAAATGTGACCCACAAAGGACATACCATGCCTTAAACACATGCCCTGTATGAACAGATGCCACTGACACCAGGGAATATCTGTATCATGCTATCATTGTAGGTGCAGGGTCAACCTTGTGTCCATTACCAGTTACCGCCTCATGAGGCCAGGACTAGCACATCTGATGATAACAATTTATTTACACAACATAGGCCAATTCCACATGTCACTGAAAATGCATGTGGGGCATGTGCACATTACAAACACCATCCATGTCATGGACTATAGAACACATAAATGGCAAGCATTGCATAGCACTGGCCACACACAATAGTAACCCAGGTGACTGGATGGTGGATACAATACCCACCTATGTGGGCCAATCCAGACAGTACACCCCTGAGCCACACTGCATACCATTGTCATGTGGCCTGATGCAAAGTTATACCCTTCACCTAGCCTTGTATAGCCTTCTGGCACAGTCAACCACTACACACCCATGAAGCAATGCACCCATGCATGTCAGTACTGGCACCCTGTGTCTGTGTGTGTGGATTAAGATGCTTTCAACCACATTCACACTCACTACAACTTCCACTGGCCTGATGATGCATGCTGTCTGATGTCAGACACCTTCACATAACCTTTGCCCATATAACATCCAGATACCCCTGTGGTGCATGTGACACCTGCACATTACTGTATTGTGGCAAACTAGCTAGTTAGCAAATCTATTCTTGACCCTGCCAAGTGTGTCAATGTGTGTGAGTCCCTGAGAGAGTGGGGCTGTGTTGATGTTGACACCTGATAATGTGGACAGGCACGTGTGCTACACCTACCTAATTGCTACTATATCACTGTTGCAGATGTCACTCACCATCAAATATACCTTTGGACAGCTCCCCAACATGTAAGCTAACTGGCACATGCAATAACTGCATAGACATGTGATAGCAATACATAGTCAGGGGGTTGAAACCCTGTACTGGTAGGTGTGTGACACGAACATGCTTAGCTTTTACTCTCCCACCCCCTCCCGGACGTACTATGCCTCTGTCTGTCTCTCTCACACCCTCTCTGGTGGATGTGGAGAAGTACACCTGCTTTGCTTAGGCAGCAACTTATGTTTTGTAAGTGATGCTCGTGATCAGCTGATGGCCTCTGCACGAATTGCAGTCCCCCTCTGTCTGATTGCATGTGAAACAGCTGTGGTAACATTCCCATAGCCAATTGCATGGGAACACACTCCAATATCTAGGAACATCATGTTGGTGTTGGGGCTTTTCATTCACTGTGGGCAGGACCTAAATTTGGTGTTTGGCAAACAGCATCGCAGATGGTATTGGAATTTATCTCTAACAAAATCACCAAATGATAAAAAGTTCCAGGATGAAAAATACTAGTAACCAAAAGTAATGCACCCAGTAGTCATCAAGGAAAACTCCACTTTATTTGAATCAAACACCAGCAAAATCCATTAGTTGTTAAGCGCTTTCATCACAGACAATGACTTCATCAGAACAAGGATAATTCACATGCTTGAAGAGGTCTATATATACCTAAAAAATAGCACATATTAAACTAATGAATTATGTTAAATCAATCAAGAAAAAATGTGCTTAAAGACACATACTCCAATATAAAATAAATACGAAATTCTGAAGTATAAAAGTCTATATACATGCGTGCACAGCTCTTGTGAAACATAGTATATGAAAATGCATAGTTTAAAAGAATTTTTTGTTTTATATTTAAAATATATAAATGAATGTATGTATAAAATATAAACATTTTTCGTGCCTAAAAAACATAGGAATACTTTTAAAAAAACATTTAAAAATACTTGTGATTTTTAGTAAACAGGAAATGTACAATAATTATAAAGTCATCTATTTAATCTGAGGTCCCAATCCTTAATTTGGATTCTGTCCTTTAGGGCTGGTAATATGGATACATTATCATTTAGTCCTGGGGGGGAAGTTGGCGGCAAGCCTGAGTGGCCAAATAAGTTCCTTTTTGCTAAGCTGATTCTTCCAATCCCCCCCCCCCCCGGTTCAATGTCAACTCTGTCTAATACACCAGACTTGAAGCCTTGGAAATTTGGACAGCTTAGTGAATGCCTGTACAATGCATTAGTTTCCTTTTTATTTTTTAATTCATATAAATGTTCGTAAATCCTACGTTTGAAAGATCTCTCCGTCTTTCCGACGTAGTATGCCGGACAGATATCACACATTTCCAGATATACTAACCTCTGTGTTCTACAATTACCATTCCTAAAATTGATGTTAGTCCTTAATCTGTCGTTCAGTGTAGTAACAGTTCCCCTAAAAATGAAACTACACTGGGAACAGCTATCACAACTTGTAGTCCTTTTCCCATTCCTGTTTCCAATATGATTTTTTTTACCTCTACCAATTTCTTAAGATTCATTCCCTCCTTGTTAATAAAAAAGGGTTGGTCACCCAAAGTTTGGAAAAATATCCTGGTTGGTTCTAAAAATACTGCAATTTTTTTCGTATAATAGCTTTAATATTTTTAGATATAGTACTGTATTCTACTATACATGCTCTTGTAAATACACCAGACCTAGGGTGGGATTGGGGACTACCCAAGGGTGGGTTTGTAAACTGACCTGCTCCCAAAAGGGGTTTGTATTTCCTACCCCATTCACCATACACTTCATCCAAAATATAATTTATCATGTCTTTGGGATAGTCCCTTTGTAAAAACACATTGGTCAAATTAACAAATTCTTTTTTGACATTGATGTGTTCAGAATTCATTCTAGCAATACGTATAGCCTGTCCTTTAACAATGCTTTTCTTTTGGGACAAGGGGCGATTGCTGAAATGCAAGTAAAAGTTGCAAAAAGTACTCTTACGAAAAACCTGAGATCTGAAGCCATGGTCATTATGGAAAATTAATGCATCCAAAAATGGTAATTGTTGTTCATGACAGGAAAATGTAAACTTGAGGAAGATAGTAGTTCCATTCAAATAATCAATGAATGCAGGAATATTGTCTTTGTTTCCCTTCCATAGAATAAAAATGTTGTCCAGGTATCGATTGTATAATAGTACATGTTCAGCCCACCAAGTGCTATTGAAAACATGTTTAAGCTCCCATCCAAAAAGGACTAAATTGGCATACACTGGTGCACATACTGCTCCCATAGCCACCCCAGAAATTTGTTGGTAATATTGCCTTTCAAAATAGATGTTGTTATAATCTAGAACCATAGACAATAATTCACGTATAAGGGTGACCTCCCCATAAGTCAAACTGGAATCGAGAAATAATATATCCTCAAAAAATTCCATACCATCTTTCTTAGGGATACAGGTGAATAAATCCTTAATGTCTATGGTTAAGAAAATAAGATCTGGGCTCCATATTTCTTAGTAAGTTGTCCCCAGAAATCCCAGGAGTCCCTAACCAAATGTGGAACTCCTTCAACAATATGTTTAACCTTGTTTTCCACAAAGCTGGACAAATGATGGGTCTTGGACCCCCTAGCAGACACTATGGGTCGAAAGGGTGGGGAGCAAACACTCTTGTGCACCTTAGGTATGCCAAAAATCACAGGAACCCTAGGGTGGATGTTGGTCAAAAGATCATAGGTGTCCTGGTCAATATGTTGATCCAACAAAAATCCTAACAAAAAACTGTTAATACGTCAGTATCCGATGTGTATCTGGTTAATGGACACCTGTGTATAATTATCCTGATCAAATAACAAGTCCTGAATGATGTTGGTGTAATCAGTAGTATTAAAAATAACTATACCTCCCCCTTTTATTGGGAGTCCTAATTCGCACTGACCTGTCCTCTCTAATTTGGTTCAATAAAATCCTTTCTTTAGGGTTAAGATTGGAACAGAAATTTTTGTGTCCTGCCCAAAGTTTATACACATCCCCCTTAACAGCTGTCTCAAAGATATGTATAAGGGGGTGCAAAGATGGATTAAATATACTAGTTTTCCTAAAACCCCCTTTGCCATTATGAATAACCTCCTGGTTAGAAAACATGACCTGAAAATTCAATTTCCTGGTGAAAAAATGGATATCCAGGAGACCATCAGCAATGTCCGGGATACTGGCAGGCACACATTTAAAACCCTTCATAAAAAGTGTAAAATGTTCATTAGTAATAGGTCAGTTGGTATAATTATAAATGTTGAATCCTTCAAAAGTGTGAACAATGTTATCACCTTCAACATTCTGGGGTATACTTAATAGTAATTCCTGCCTCTCCCCCTGTATGAGTTTTTCCTGGGATACTGACCCACATAATTGTGTCCATAATTCCTGCTTGCTATTCTTTCTGAGTGACATAATGGGGGAAAATCCTGATTAACTGTAGCTTCTTGTGTTCCCTCAAACTCTGGTTCCTCATTCACAAGTGTTTCATCGTTGAAAAATTGTTGTTCATCTAATACACCAATATCATCGTTAACATCATTTTTTTAGTCGGATAGGCCTCCTTTAACTGATATTGTTTGATATCCTTGGACAATTTCCTACTTTTTTATGGAATAACACATTGCATTTCTTCTCGACTCTTTCTAATACTTTTTGATAAAACAGTTCATATTGTTCAAATAACAAATCACTAATAATCTGTGCATTTAATACAGCCAATTCATTCTACAATTCCACTTGCATTTTTTCATGGTAAACCAACACTTTTTGCAACAGTTCAAAACCCCACCCATTAAACATGTTAGTAAAATCCTCGATAATACAATTATAGTAAATCCCAAATGGAAATTTGAAAACCCGTAGGCCTTGTGGTACCACTTTGGTTTAATACATTCTCTAAAGTATTTAGACTCAAGCTGCAAGGTTTTATATTTAAACAATTTCTTTTCAAAGGTAAAAATAATGTCTTTTAAAGATTTAAAGTGCATATTGTCAGCAATGACAGTGTTGCCTCATACATCAGTTTGTTCTTTAGAAAAAGTGTAATTTTTATTAATAAGATAGTCAAATTTGGACCTGGGATGTAAACCACTCTTCATTGTTGAAGCAGCTGTCCGAGCATGCTGATTCCCCGGTATATCTGGAGACCTAGAAACATTGCCGGAATTGTTCCCTGATACAGGAAAAATGTTTACAGTACCTGTTTGCAAACAAGGTGCAGCTCCAGCCTGTTCATCTGTAATGTTAAAAACATCCCACCCATGGTACACAGCACCATTAGAAGCACCACCGTTACACTTTCGTCCATCCTGGCAGTTGGAATGATGCACCTGTGCTGTGGTGATGACATATTACCAGCCCTAAAGGACAGAATCCAAATTAAGGATTGGGACCTCAGATTAAATAGATGACTTTATAATCATTGTACATTTCCTGTTTACTAAAACTCACAAGTATTTTGAAATGTTTTTTTAAAAGTATTCCTATGTTTTTTTAGGCATGAAAACGTTTTATATTTTATACATACATTCTTTTATATATTTTAAATATAAAACAAAAAAATCTTTTAAAAACTATGCATTTTCATATACTATGTTTCACAAGAGCTGTGTATGCATGTATATAGACTTTTATACTTGAGAATTTAGTATTTATTTTATATTGGAGTATGTGTCTTTAAGCAAGTTTTTTCTTAATTGATTGATTTAACCTAATTCATTAGTTTAATATGTGCTACTTTTTTAGGTATATATAGACCTCCTCAAGCATGTGAAATATCCTTGTTCTGATGAAGTCATTGTCCATGATGAAAGCGCTTAACAACTAATGGATTTTGCTGGTGTTTGATTCAAATAAAGTGGAGTTTTCCTTGATAGCTACTGGGTACATTACATTTACCTCCAACAACATACACTGTGGAAACAGGCCAACAGACAGGAAGGGGATGTGCCAGACATGACTAAAGAATGTAAGTGTTGCTCTTCTGCATGTGGAGTAATGTCAGTTTAACAGCGTGTGTGTGGATATGGCTGGTCTACATGATTTAATACCTGTCATGACAGTGTTTGAGAAAACTCCCATCTGAAGGGATATCCGCAGACTGGGCAGTGTGTGGAGCCTTTTGTTTCTTGTGTTACTCAAAGAACACCAGTCTGAGAACTGCAGAAGCATACTGTGAGGATTGCAGTCAGTACATGGTGACAGCCATGAGAGTTACTGACTTCATATCCCTCATAGGACATATGTCACAACAAACCCTGGTACGACAGTAAATGTATTAGGTTATCACAGCAACATGCCAATAATAGGCCAGTGTTTGTAGCTCCAGCCACAAGTCTGTCAACCTTTGTACATATGCCATGCAGTCAGAGGTGCATATGTACTGTACACCATTATTTATTGACATCATACCTGATAACAAGCCAGTCAGATATCAGACTGCTAGATATGTTATATATAGTAGGGGTTGTTTCTGAGGACATAACTTGGGCATTCTGCGGTTGTGTGTACAGTACTGTAGTCTGTGTATTTATGGTGATTGTCAACAGTATGTGTATTTTGTATACGTACCTTGGGCTGTGCACAGACTGTGGTAGATGCCATTGTTCTTGGTCCTGTTATATCTGATGTTACATGCTGCACCAGTGTATGGTACCCTATTGGCTCACATGACTGTAGGGCCAGACACACACATGTCCCATACCACAGACAGGCATCGAACCACACTGTGTCATGACCCAGTGTATGTAGGTATGTGTGGCTTAACCATTATGTTAATCCCTGTGGACACATTTCACAATGACAGGATGTTAGTTATCTGGCAGGTGGCTGACATACCCTTCTGATACCCCATCATGGTCACCACTGTGATGCAGTGCATTTAACAGCAACAATACATGAACATGTACAGCATGCATTATGGATAGGTGTGTTAGATGTGTGCAGGGAATATACCATAGCCATTACATGCCCGGTGTATTGGCAAGCATCAACATAAACCATACTTACCAACTACAGGCTGCTGCCTTGGTTGTATACCAGAGGGACCTACATAACAGTGTGAGAGATGCAATGCAAGTGGCTATAGCTGTGGAATTGCTACAGGATGGGTGCAGCATTACAGTACAACAGTACAAGTCATAATATGACCACTTATGCACATCTGTTTATTACTACTATGCAGCAACAAACTATATATATATATATATATATATATGACATGTCAGGTATGCATGTTCTACCTGTACAGATGTGGATGCATACACAACAGTGGTCTACTAATGTGCCTTGTGGCCTTACCCCAGACTGCAACAGCACACTGACGGGCATTGCAAATCAGGTGAGAACAATAATGCCAGACCTGCTCATAACTGCGGTTATGCAGGCCGACATCATTGACCATGTGGACTGGATGTTCTACAGGGTGGTCCACTCCTGCTGCTCATGGGGGGCCCTGCCAAACAGGACAGGATAGTGCTGGATTAGGTAGTTCAGCACAACCTTGTTTTCTGCCACTGAATACACAGGTAGGCAACCATGGGACATCTTGCCTGAAAGACATAAAGATGAAAATAGGTCTGAGCAACTCATAGAGCAAGGTTATCATAATTCTTAATAGACATCTCTGTCACCCCCCCACCATATCAGTGACAACAAACTGTTCAGATAACTCAATAGGTATGGCTGCAGCTTACCTACTAGTGCGACATATATTGTATTGCACCACACTTTGTGCTATGTGTTTGCAGCCATGTTCCCTGTGTGGACGCTATCATTGCTGGCCTGTTACAGACAATTTCCCCTGCATACCATTGTCAGGGACACTATGGTTCCATATATGCATGTGGTATGCTTGCTATGTGATTGCCGCACATCTGACATTCTGTGTTATTGGGGATATCTATGCATGCTGTTGGACATGTTCTGCAATTGTGTAGACTATTACTAGTCACATATGTTCTATAACAGTGACACAATAGCATGTTTAGGGAATAGTTGCTAGCAGAACCACCTCTCCAACCTCCTCGTGTCATGTTACCAGGCCACATCACATGTGGGACCCACCCTGGGGCCTCATCTACTGTTCCAGCAATACCTTCAGATGGAACCACCTCAGTGCACCAGTCAGTGTCCTCCACTTGCTACCTGCATGCAGCATGCTGTGTAGTACTTCCAATTATCACTGTCTTGGCAACCCACTACTATAAATACCTACATCATGTGGGTGTGGTTCCTTTACCTTTCCTGTATGGTGGACACCCTTCCTGTGTATGTGCAGCAGTGTTACAGACAGTAGGTAGCAATAGCTCTTACAAGATAACTTGCACACTCAGGCCAGTGACATATTTGAATGAGGTTCCAGAACTACAAAACAAAGTGTGAGTACTGTTGTTGTATGCATTGTATAGCACCAGTGTTACAGGGTTTGTGTGCACATATTAGTGTAACATGGGCTGCAGCCTGTCTGCATAGCTCTCAGCTATGTGCCTATCCACTTGATAGCAAGAGGTGTGTGTGTTATGTTTTGTCTGTCCACCACATAAGCCTTGTGTCAGATCTATCACTGGCTGTGTGTGTGCTGATTGCTATCAGTACATGGCTACATCCATTTGTGTTTCTGACTTCATATTCCTGACTAATGGTATGTTGCAGACTATCCTATAGCAGCAGTGACTTGCTTAGTGTATGACAGCACTATTTCACATATGGGCCTGTGTTCCAGCCTCTGTCCTCCACCTACATACCAGGCTTTGTCCATATAACATGCTGTCAGGGGTTATGTAGTGTCCTGTAAGTATGCAATGCTGCCATTCCTGCCGTCATTCCACTGCTGTTGTGGCCCCCACACATATTGTGGGGCTCGGGCCATATATGTGTGGGCTTCATCTGCACAATACATGTGTGCCCTTATGCAGTCCAGAGGCCAGTGTATGTAACAGTGGTATATGGCTCTGTATGTCAGTCTATGGTGGGGATGCACCATACATAACCTAGGCTGTTACAACATGTGAGGGGTATCAGGGATAAGCTGCCTTAAGGTATTTGGATGTACATTACCATACAATTCACCTTGGGTAAATGCAGGCCTACTGCTTCCTGCCATACAGACTGCTCTGTTTGTCAGTGTGATTGTGACGGTTTCAGTTATGCCTTGTTATGTAACACATACATCCCATTGTGTCACCTGAGGTCTTTTCCCCCTATGGATTGTGTACAGAGTGTAGATAGAGGCTGCTGGACTATACATCTGCATTACTTACTGTTGATTGATTGTTATCCTGTGGCCCAATCATTCTTTATTATTGTACTACTTGAAGGCCTTGGCCTGGACAGCAACATATGTAATGCTTTCAAGAATACTGTATTAATTTATCTGTTTGAGAGTTGCAGTTATGAGTTTATATGTATTTCAGAGTCTAAACAGCTATATGACATGGCATTTACAACTGTAATAGTACACAAATAAAGCTTTCTCATGTAGGTTCATAGATTAGTACTTATAGGTTCATAGATTAGTACTAAGCTAACTGCCCTTGCGAGCCATTTTAAGCCTAGCTAACTATCCCTTGTGAGACTCAAACCCTGCATCTTGTGTTTGTAAAGCAAACACCTTAACCATTAGGCCACCCTCCCAACCTGTGTGGTGTTATATCCTTTGACCTCTGATTTAACATCAGATTTGAGAATGTTAACAAAATGGATTATGGTGATGGGTTAACATATTCTGCCAAGATAGATAAACTATCTAGGCTAATGTTAAAATTTAAAACATTAAACATTGAGAATGAATACCTGGCTGAATGTATAAGTAGGAAAATAGTCCCGAACGGACTAAGGGTATGTAAGTACCCGAATAATGTTGAAGCTGGGTCGGATTTTCACAATGAACTAACAGAAGTATTTAATCAGTGTGGTTTGGAAATTTTAAGGTTGATAATAAAAGAAAATAATAGAGTGCAGGATGTTTTGAAGATAGAAATTAGAACATTAGATGGTTGTATCAAGGAAGATCTCTTTTTTGAAATTAGAGAAGAAAGAGAGAAATATAATAAAATAAAGGAAGATATAGATGTGAAATGTTTTGATATTGTTGAAAGGAAAATCAATAAACTTAAGAGAGATGTAGGAGAATATCAGAACAATATAAGTTACCCTAAACCACCTCATATTAAACATAATAACTATAATGATTACAACTATTATGAAGACAGATTACTGGAAAATAAAGCAGTTATTAACCAAAAGTGGACGGATACAGATTATGACAATGAATTCCCACCCCTAGATAGGGAAACATTAAATGGAAATAGAAAACAGAACAGGTTTCAAAATTTTCAAAAAGGGGGGGGAGGGAGGTATTAAATTCTTTGCACCCAACCCCTGCTTTAAATCCAATACCATGTGTTATATCTAACAATTGTATTAAATACACTTATAACAACTTTTCTATTTATAATTTCAGTAATATTGTGCTTAAAAAACAACACTTTCACTTACTAAGTAAGGGCTTCAAGTTTATTCCCTCTGGGAAAGGAGAAATAGTAAACACTATTATAGACCTGAAATTGTTTCTCAGGAAAATTAATTTAGAGATCTTACTTTCCCAAAATAATAATGTGAATTCACTTCCTCAGGACTCGTCCCTAATCCGTAGGAGTATTTACAACCCCCCTCTACACCCACAAATAAGAAATTTTGAAAAAATATTGGAAAAAGAAATTAGACAAACTTATGATCAAAATATACTTGAATTTAATCTTTCCAAACAAGAAAATGAAGTATTAAATGAACTTAGAAAGAATAAAGAAGTAAGAATAATGAAACCTGATAAGGGGGGTGGAATTGTAATTATGGACAACATAATATACGAAGGTAAAATGAACGACATGCTTAATGACACAGCTAGATATACAGTAGTTTCACTGAATGAAATTAATGTAGCATATTACAAGATAGATGGCCTGCTATATGATATGTTGACCGAAGGAATAATGGACAGAAAAACATTTGATTTTTTAAAGGTGACTAAACCAAAAATGCCCATTATTTTCGGAATACCTAAAATCCACAAAAATATGGAAAACCCACCACTGAGACCTATTGTCTCAGCAGACGGGTCTAAGACGCTACCATTAGCAAAATTTGTGGATAAAAAGGTGAAGCATATATGTAGTGAAAATAAAAATATATTAAAAGATTCTTGGGATCTATTAAAATGTATAACCCCAGATTTAGCCCAAGACAACTTGATTTTTATTACTATAGATGTGATTGACCTCTTTTCATGTATTCCACACAAAGAAGGCTTAATTATGTTTGAGGATATGATTTATAAGGACAGGAAATTAACACATTTAGAAAAAACTATGGTATTAGGTTTAGTTGATATGGTCTTGAAATACAACTTCCTAATGTTTAATGGAGAGTACTATCAACAAGCACAAGGCATATCAATGGGGGCAGCATGTGCCCCCACATATGCAAATATAGTATTAGCAAAATGAGAGGAAGATTTTATATTAGATTCAGTGTGGCTTTAAACGTCTTGTATGTGGCTGTTTACGTTTGTGCAATATTAAATCGAGTGGAAAACAACCTTTGGAGGTTCTTGCTTTCATCCTGGATTTCCTTTGACTGTTTGTTGTTGCAGTTGGTTGTACTTTTTTTGATATTTTATCAGTTGTTTGATATCGCATATCCAGGTGATGGAAGGTGGGACTCCTAAGGAAGACACGGGGGAATCGCGTAGGCTGATTAGGCAGCTTACTCAGTTGATTGACCTTCTTACCCCCTTGTGTCACTCACTACGTGATAAGCAACGTGAAGAGCGTCTCCTGTTAACTGAAGGAACCAAAGGGTTTTTAGGAACTAAATCAAAAAGGAAACGCAACCGTAGTGCCTGGTCCCCACATGCAACAGAAATGGACGAACCGAATGGTGAATCTTTTGATCCGGCTACTACACCGGCTATTTTGGCACACAAGGAATGCTCAAACGAACACTTTAATGGAATTTTTTCAACAACAACAGCCACGATTGAATCTGGCAAGCCTTCAACTAGCAAGGCAAGAGAAGGTACTGTAAATAATTCCTTCCATGATTTATGGAAGAAAAAAGACATAAATGACTGGCTTAAAAAGCCATTTAACATCAGATTTGAGAATGTTAACAAAATGGATTATGGTGATGGGTTAACATATTCTGCCAAGATAGATAAACTATCTAGGCTAATGTTAAAATTTAAAACGTTAAACATTGAGATTGAATACCTGGCTGAATGTATAAGTAGGAAAATAGTCCCGAAGGGACTAAGGGTATGTAAGTACCCGAATAATGTTGAAGCTGGGTCGGATTTTCACAATGAACTAACAGAAGTATTTAATCAGTGTGGTTTGGAAATTTTAAGGTTGATAATAAAAGAAAATAATAGAGTGCAAAATGTTTTGAAGATAGAAATTGGAACATTAGATGGTTGTATCAAGGAAGATCTCTTTTTTGAAATTAGAGAAGAAAGAGAGAAATATAATAAAAGAAAGGAAGATATAGATGTGGAATGTTTTGATATTGTTGAAAGGAAAATCAATAAACTTAAGAGAGATGTAGGAGAATATCAGAACAATATAAGTTACCCTAAACCACCTCCTATTAAATATAATAACTATAATGATTACAACTATTATGAAGACAGATTACTGGAAAATAAAGCAGTTAGTAACCAAAAGTGGATGGATACAGATTATGACAATGAATTCCCACCCCTAGATAGGGAAACATTAAATGGAAATAGAAAACAGAACAGGTTTCAAAATTTTCAAAAAAGGGGGGGGGGAGGGGGAGAGGGAGGTATTAAATTCTTTGCACCCAACCCCTGCTTTAAATCCAATACCATGTGTTATATCTAACAGTGGTATTAAATACACTTATAACAACTTTTCTATTTATAATTTCAGTAATATTGTGCTTAAAAAACAACACTTTCAATTATTAAGTAAGGGCTTCAAGTTTATTCCCTCTGGGAAAGGAAAAATAGTAAACACTATTATAGACCTGAAATTGTTTCTCAGGAAAATTAATTTAGAGATCTTACTTTCCCAAAATAATAATGTGAATTCACTTCCTCAGGACTCGTCCCTAATCCGTAGGAGTATTTACAACCCCCCTCTACACCCACAAATCAGAAATTTTGAAAAAATATTGGAAAAAGAAATTAGACAAACCTATGATCAAAATATACTTGAATTTAATCTTTCCAAACAAGAAAATGAAGTATTAAATGAACTTAGAAAGAATAAAGAAGTAAGAATAATGAAACCTTATAAGGGGGGTGGAGTTGTAATTATGGACAACATAATATACGAAGGTAAAATGAACGACATGCTTAATGACACAGCTAGATATACAGTAGTTTCACTGAATGAAATAAATGTAGCATATTACAAGATAGATGGCCTGCTATATGATATGTTGACCGAAGGAATAATGGACAGAAAAACATTTGAATTTTTAAAGGTGACTAAACCAAAAACGCCCATTATTTTCGGAATACCTAAAATCCACAAAAATATGGAAGACCCACCACTGAGACCTATTGTCTCAGCAGACGGGTCTAAGACGCTACCATTAGCAAAATTTGTGGATAAAAAAGTGAAGCATATATGTAGTGAAAATAAAAATATATTAAAAGATTCTTGGGATCTATTAAAATGTATAACCCCAGATTTAGCCCAAAACAACTTGATTTTTATTATTATAAATGTGATTGACCTCTTTTCATGTATTCCACACAAAGAAGGCTTAATCATGTTTGAGGATATGATTTATAAGGACAGGAAATTAACACATTTAGAAAAAACTATGGTATTAGGTTTAGTTGATATGGTCTTGAAATACAACTTCCTAATGTTTAATGGAGAGTACTATCAACAAGCACAAGGCATATCAATGGGGGCAGCATGTGCCCCCACATATGCAAATATAGTATTAGCAAAATGGGAGGAAGATTTTATATTAGATTCAATGTGGCTTTAAACGTCTTGTATGTGGCTGTTTACATTTGTGCAATATTAAATCGAGTGGAAAACAACCTTTGGAGGTGCTTGCTTTCATCCTGGATTTCCTTTGACTGTATGTATTTCAGAGTCTAAACAGCTATATGACATGGCATATACAACTGTAATAGTACACAAATAAAGCTTTCTCATGTAGGTTCATAGATTAGTACTTATAGGTTCATAGATTAGTACTAAGCTAACTGTCCTTGCGAGCCATTTTAAGCCTAGCTAACTATCCCTTGTGAGACTCAAACCCTGCATCTTGTGTTTGTAAAGCAAACACCTTAACCATTAGGCCACCCTCCCAACCTGTGTGGTGTTATATCCTTTGACCTCTCTGTGGGTATATGTTTCAGGCAACAATTGTCTTTTGTATGGGTGACTCATACAGTGTCCAGTTGGTAAGGTGGCAACTGTAGGCATGCTGGCTGTTCTGTATGGTGTGCACCCTCTAAATATGTATCTTCCTATACATATCTGTGTGTGTGTATGTGTAGTTACATATATATGTGTATATGTATACATATATATATATATATATATATATATATATATATATATATATATATATATATATATATATATATATATATATATATATGTCTGTGTATATGTAAATTAGGAATGTTTATTGCTTCCACATTGTACATTCCCTATGGTAGCCAGACTGTACTGCATGATATGTTATTGATACCAGTGTAACTTCATACAGGTGGGATGGATTACTGTAAACATCTTGTGCCCATGTTGTGTAAGGTCCTGGTTATGGGACTTGCAACAGTTGGTACTGTATTGCAAGGTAAACCTGTTTGGCTGTGGGGGGGATATAAATACGTACAAGACGTATGTTGCTTGGGCCCCTTCACCCCCATTAACAATGCCTGTGGTCATGTATGTATTTGTTATGTTCTCTTTTATATCTATAGATATATATCTGTATATACATATATAGTTATATATATGCTTACATATATAGGTTGCTAGATATATATATATATATATATATATATATATACATATATATATATATACATGTGTAGATATTTATATATACATATATATATATATATATATATATATATATATATATATATATATATATATATACATATATCTATAGATAGATATGTATATATCTATTTAGATATAATATATATATATATATATATATATATATATATATATATATATATATATATATATACACACACACACGCATACTTCTATATGTTTAAATACATTTCCTCTACAGTTGAATACCTGTGTGGATGATATATTTGTAAAAACATCAGGGTTATGTATATCTGGCATGGCTTAGTAGTAAATCACTTTGTCTATGGTGTGCAGGGTTCTTATTTCAAGCCTTGTAGAGGCTGTTTATTTTGTTGCTGGGCAGAACAAGGGCTGTTGGATACAGAATGATTAAGGCACTTTTAAGCAGTTGTAAGCGGGTCTGCACAGGTTTGTGTGGAGGTAAACACTGCTAACTTCCAGTTAAAGTTTCTTATACCCAGCTTCTTAATTGCTGATCTATATCACATTACTGCATGGAGATGTTATAGGATGCACCACAAGGATTACTACAGAACGCATTCCCCAAAGGTGTATTTGACAAGGAATGACATCAGCAGGATTAACAAAGTAGGGCATTGTAAATGTCCTGTGAGTGAGTAGGCTATAATACATTGCTCCCTACATAGACATTGAAGTACACACAAAACATACATAACTGCCATGGTTGTGGATGGACCCCTACCACAGTTCTAAATCACACTCCAGCAGTATGCAGTTACCCGATGTGCTACAGAAATTAATGGGTTATAGCATTCCCAGATGTGTATTTCTAGATGGGTGACATCAGCAGCCTTGCCAAAGCTGAGTATATGAATTGTAAGGAGTGTGAGGACTCTAAAAAACATTGTTCCCTTCTCAGGCAGGCAGACACACACACACACACTTGGTAAGTCTGGGATTAGAACACCTACCAAACTAGTTTATCACACTGCAGCATTTCGCAGTTACAGGACATGCTACAGCAATTACTAGGTTACAGCAGTCCCAGAGGTGTATTTCTAGGTGGGTGACATCAGCAGCCTTGCTGAAGTAGAGTATATGAATTGTAAGGAGTGTAAGTACTCTAAAAAACATTGCTCCCTTTTCAGGTAGACACACATACACACACACACACACACACACACACACACACACACACACACACACACACACACACACACACACACACACACACAGTTGACAAGTTTGGGATTAGCATACCTACCAAACTAGTTTCACACTACAGCGTTATACAGTTACAGGACATGCTACAGAGGTTACTGGGTTACAGTAGTCTCAGAGGTGTATTTCTAGGTGGGTGGCATCAGCAGGATTGCCAAAGTAGGGCCAATGAATCGTAGTGAGTGTGACTAGCCAAACATGCAGCACTTTCTACACAGGCATAGGAACAGACACCAAGGAATCCACAACTCCCATGTGTGAGACTAGAACCCATACCAGAGTTCTATATCACACTACATCATTACACTGTTATAGCATGCACCCCAGAGATTGCTGGAGTACTCTTTTCCCCAAAGGTGTACTCCCCAGTGATTGACATCAGCAGGATTGCCAATGTAGGGCATTTGAATTGTATTAAGTGTGACTAACCTAATTTCCACAATTAGTCTGTATGCATTAATCGCTGTCCTGGCCAGACAAAAATACCCCACCTTTGCAGGTCATAAACCCAAGACACTGTACATTATAGTCACAGTACCTAACCACTATGCCATCACAACAGTACATGAGACTGAGGTTTCACTACAGTAATCCCAGTATAGGCTAATCAGAGTGAACACGTGAAAGGAATGTATATACAGTTGTCCATAAAAGACCTCCCCAAAGCCAGCTTCATGCTACACAAGGCAGAAGTGACCATGTTTGTGACACCCATGGAGACAGGAGCTGACAGTTATACAGATGAATCCTGTACAAAGGTACTGTATAAGCACATCCACTTGTGCATGATTCCTGACATCCCACATGGAACCACAATGCTCACCTCCCAAATAAGCAAGCCACTCTGGTGGTCTCCTGCCATTAACAGAGTATACAATAGAAGGTAGACACTGTTGAAGCAAAAATGATACTCCAAGGATGCAAACAACTCCCTTACCAGCCACAACAAGATGTTGAGATCCACCATGGAATCCTCCAAAGCTGGTTATGTAAATAAAATCACCACAGATTCCACAGACAACCACACACCATTCTATAGTTATGTCCTGAATCTAACAGGCAATGCTGAGATGTGCTCTGAGCTACGACAGAATGGCATTACATAGATTGCTCCCGCAGATTGTGCC